>NC_051158.1:10292858-10572857 GCF_013339745.2 Dermacentor silvarum
GCGAAGAAAGACTGTTCTCGTGTGAATTAAAATAACCAGGTGGAAATGTGGTTAATAGAACTTTAAACGTAAGCTTTTCTTCGAAAAAGCAACGCAACATATAATTTTTAACCCGCCGCGGTGGCTTAGCGGCCTTGTTGTTGCATTGCTAAGCACTAGGTCGCGGGATCAAATCCCGGCCGCGGTGGCCGCATAGGGGCGAAATGCAAGAACGCCCGCGTCCCGTGCATTGGGGGCACGTTAAAGATGACGGTGCGGAAAAAGGGCTGACTTGCGTCACTAAAGCAGCTGAGAAAAACGTATGCTGAGCGTTTCCATTATGCCGACATTTCTTTCGTTGCCTACTTATACACTCAATTGGCTGAGCACAGGCGCAGTGATTGAGCGACGTTCATCTTTCTTGCGGATGAGAATGAAACAGGGGAACGCTGAAAAACAAACTTGCAAACCAGGGCCTCGATTTTGTAGCAAGGCATTATGACTTATTCTACTCTAGTCTTATCATCCACCGCTCACGGCCGGCTGATCCCGTTGATAATGCGAGCGGACCATCGCTCCGACCACTGACAAAGCGCGATAAGCGCGAAAAGGCAGTATGACATTAAAGGCATCGCTACAAAATACCGGCCCAGAGCTGTCACACAACTCATTTCTTGTATTGCAATCGTCGCGACGACCTCACATGATGCGTGCGGCTGCAAATGCGACACCCCATCCCTCTCTCTCCCTTGCGCGAAGGAGGCAAGTGGCAGTGCCATGTTGAATTTGCGTAACCTCAGGAAGCCCTAATGTCCAGACAGTGAAAACATGTGACCAAAGCTACCGGAGCTTGAGACATGCGTCCAGTACTCAAGAGATGGAAAAAAGTTAAATGATGGGGTTTTACGCACCAAAATCACGATCTGATTATGAGGCACGCCATATAGTGCGGGACTCCGGAAATTTGGACCGCCTGGGGTTCTTTAACGAGACATGGAAAAAAAGTCGCAATTTTGCCCGAAAGGTGAAGCATCAATTGCGATAGCAAATTAGTAGAGAGCTATACGGAGTAAGGATAGCAGTTTTATCGGCTGTATAAACTTGGACACATTCGCTCACTAACTGGATTAACAAGCATGGTGTCAGTGCGCACAAGCAAACACTCAACGATCCCACTCGACCACCGCAGACAACCGCTGTCAAAACGCTGGCGTGGGCAAGCGCAGCTGTAGCAGCGAGCGAAGGTTCGTGGGGTCTATCGCGTCAACTTAAACTGAGCGGCTAAAGCAGCAAAAGCACAGCGCGTACAAAGCTATGATCCGTCTGCAGATCGCTTTCAAGCGACCGGCCGCAGCCGCTCAAAGTACAAGTGCGCAGTTGAGGGGTGAGTAGAAAACGCACCCCCTCCCTCTCGCGTTGCCTTCCCGCTTTCCCCCTTTCGCGCGTGAGACTGAGTCGCCAGTTCCGCATGTGCCGTTGGTGCCGCCGCATGACGTCGCCCCCCCCCCCTCCCTCCCTCCCTCCTCCTTCCTTCCTTCCTCTCCTTTCACGCGACGGTCGCGTTTGGTCTCAGCCGTGTGTTCGCTCTCCATAAAAGGGGCTAAGAAGGAATGAAAAGAGGAAAAGAGGGAGACAGCGAGCAGTGCGTTCACACCGCAGGAATACAATCGGTTACTGGGGCCACCGTTCTAAAATATTGCAGTAGCGCCGTCAACGGATGTTGCCAGGGTCCAATAATTCCTGTTCCAGAAAATGCTCTGAAGTCCAGTCGGCTTAGTGGTTGTCAGCAAAAAAATGCGCTGACGTCGTATTTAGGAACTTTTATTAGAACATAAAGAACGATAGGACCTCTATCAGGTACACTCAGTATGAGTGAAGCTTGAAGGCTAGTGTTCTTGGACTGCGAGTCGTCGCAGTGCAGTCCAATGGGCGTGAAATCGAAGCTACGACCTTGTCTTCAGCAGGAGAATGTCATAAATGCTGAGCCGCCGCGGTAGGTAAGCAGAGAATGCGGAATAGAGCCAAATAATTCATAAGCCTGAAAAATGTCCTCGGTTCAAGGTCTACGGGCGCATTTCAAAGGCGAGTTCTTGCGGCCCTATAGCGAATAATTCAAGGGAGCAATGTATGTGGAAACTATTAATCTTTATCATTTATTGAAAGCTTATTGTGTGTCTTTTACTTGACACAATTTTATGTCCCTCGCTGCGCCTGAATTCATGCCTTTTTCTGTGACACTTTGGTGTACGCATGTGACCTGACAACGTTTCAGCGTGCTTTACGTGAACTTTGTATATTGCGATAGAAAATAGAGAGACGGTTGAGGCACATTCAGGTCGTCAGCACCACCGCCGCCGTGCTGTTCTGCTATCAACGCCCCATGCGCGGAGGGCTATAGGGCCTGTAGAAACGCGGAGGGCGTTAGGCTGTAAAAAATTGGCTGTGGCTTAACTCAGTTATGCCTGGGTGTGCGTAGCGAGAGGTACGGTTAATCTTATTGTTTAGCTTGGTTCTCTCTACGGTTACATCTTTATCGTTTAGCTTCGTACGTCTGAGTGTTTATAAACACTCAGACGTACGTTGTTACCTCTTGTTAAGTTATGGTTAAGTTAAAGACTAGACATTTTTGAGCGTAACGCATTCATTTTGAAAGTCTTCACCTTTTTGTTTCTAAATTGCCACAAAGACGGCCCGATGGTCGGTGAGGCGGGAGGATAAGGGCTTGTCGTCCAGTTTCTTGAATACATTTCGGGTGCTATCCTCATCGGAATGCACTCGCCTGGCCGCTTCGTACTTACGACGCTTCTCTAGGCGTGCGGCTCGTTCTTCCTCCGTCTCCTCGGTTCGCTACCTCCTCTTGGTTTCGCTCCGACGACGAAGCCTGGCTTCTTTCTGTCTCTCCGACTCACTTTCCATATCTGCCGACGAATCCCACCAAGCCGCCTCTTCTATATATAAGATGCAACGCCGGCTCCTCCACTGTTGTTGCAACGCGGTTTCACCGGCTGTTCCTCTGACGGCATGCCAAATGGCGCAGCGAGCGGCACTGCCAGCTGCGGTGGTTGCTAGGCAACGGCTCAGTTCGCGGTGCGGCGCCACAGCGAAACGGCGAGAATACGGCCAATGTAGCTCTCGCTACAAAAACGACGAAGCGAAGTGGACGCACGCACCGCTCAATCAGCACGGTAGTGGCGCAAGGTTCTTGTTCGGCCTTGCACTGCTGGCATCAGCTTGGTGGGCACGCACACCATATAAGCACATCTCGCTTTCCTGCTCAGCAGCTGTGTGCATGCAATGGTCTGAGCGGAACCAACCGTAAACGTCAAGCTAACGTGGCGCGCCGAGGGCTGACAGCTTCGTGTGCGCTGTATTCTCGCCGCTTATTTAGCGTTCAAGCGAGAGGCAGCGCGAAGGTCCATTCGCTCGCTGCTGCTGCCACTCTTCCTCACCGACAGCGTTTGGACAACGAGTGTCCACGGTCATAGAGTGAGATGTGTGTTTGCCTGTGCGTGCGTGACACCAGGCTTGTTCACTTAGTAAGTGAATGTTTACAACTTTATACAGCTGATAAAACTACTATCCTTACTTTGTACAGCTGTGTAATAACTTGCTGTTGCAATCGAGGCTTCAGCTTCTTTGTGAACTGTCTTAAGTGCATTGATGCGGCCTGACTTCCATGTATTTTAGCGTCATTTATACAACTTTATTAAATTCCGCTGTTTTTTTTTGTTTGTTTGTTTTTTTAGTGCCAGTTGTTCTTAGTCCGCAGCGTCTTTTATGTAAAAAGGAACAGCCGTCGCCATTTAAAGGTGACAACATCAAAACACCATATTGCCACGTATACATGTTTATCTTTCACCGGTGGCTGCTTTCCACCGGCTAACAAATGTTAAACGTTATCGCTCGGCGCAGGACGCGCCTACATCGGAAGCTTCTGGAACGTTATCGATGCTTTTATCCTTCGTTTGTGGTCGCCGACGCTCATGTAATCTGATTGTATGAGCGACGCGAATTGTCTATAACTTTCTGGAAGACACGCGAGCACCGGGGACTAATCTGGAACCTTCGATGACTCACGTATAAAAGCTGATGCGTTTCGCCGCTGATCAGATTTCGACGATCGCCGACTGTGTTCGCCGCTATCGTTGTGCTTCGAGTGTAGCTTGCTTTTATGGGCGCAGGTTCGCCCAATAAAGAATCAGTTTCGTCATACACAGTTTTACGACTGTTTACTTCAGTGTCACTACTACGTGACAATATATCTAAAACATATTCTTGGCAGCACATGAATCCATTGGCTCGCAAGAAGTGTGAACGTTACTATACAGTGAAAAATAAGTCACTCCCGCAAGAGTATAAAAAGAAAACGCAATATACCAATGGTCAAGCTGCTAAGATAATGTCTACAAAAATGTAGAGTATTCCAGACATTAGTTTGCGAACTTGTGGTGATTAAATTCTATTTTACAAATAAACAAAAAGTGCCGCCAACCGAGCTGTACTCGAAGATTTTCATTCAGTAGTTCCGAACTATAATTAAAGCATCTTACGGCTTCGTGCTTCAACAAAGGTGGTGGCGTAAAACATAGATAACATAGTCAGATAATCGCTTTAGCGCAACTTCTGGGCCGGTATTTTGTAGCGATGCCTTTAAAGTAATAATGCCTTTTCGCGCTTACCGCGCTTTTTCAGTGGTCAGAGCGACGGTCCGCTCGCATTATCAACGCTGATATCGTGAGCGGAACGTCGCTCTGACCACTGACAAAGCGCGATAAGCGCGAAAAGGCATTATTACTTTAAAGGCATCGCTACAAAATAGCGGCCCTGTACTACAGGTTTAGTCATGCTAATTAATGAAGAGTGATCACCGTCGTTGTGAAAGCGCACTGCTTCGAGGGCATTCAGCAAAGGGAGTGGAACTAAACGACTGCGTTGAGCTTGCTGTGCGAAGGTCTTATTTAAATCGTTGCTGCCTGTCAAGTACAGTGTCGTAACTCTTTCAAGCCGCATGCATTTGTCAGGAATGTTGTGAGTGAACTTAAGCACCGATACAACCGATTCTACTTTGCACGGAATGTTGTGCGTTCATTTGCAATGCCTGTATAGGTAGCACGACTTCTGAGTGCTACATTATTCCTACAGGTTTCTGGAAAGGAGGCTTTATCTCGGCCCCTTTATAGAATCACGGAATGTATAAACATTGCTAAATATAGTGGCCAGGGAACACAAGCACACGGGAATAAACTGAATGCTGATTACTAATTTTGAGTCAAAGAACACCGAATTGAGTACTTCGAAATTTCGCACTTATATTGGATCCCTCCTTTCTTTTTTTCTTATTTTTACATTTGGGCACGTCAAATTTGGTTCACGCATTGCATGCACCAAACATTTTACCGCGTCAAGTTTGGATTATGGTAGTACCTTAGAACCCAAGAAAGCACGCGCGCATGCACACGAAAGCATCCTCCCTTTCCACACAGGCGCTCTCAGAGCGCCTTTGGGGAAAAGAGGCAGTCCTTTTTTGGGTGTTTGTGCGCGTAAGGGCATTCGTGTAGGTGAGCGTGTTTTCTTGCGCTCTGAATCTGTCACCAAGATGGATGGCCAACTAGCCTAGCAACAAGTGCTGTGTGCGCGCCAGAAGTGCAGTTTTTGACACTCTTGGATGGGCGAGTCGCGTACATCATCACCATCAGCCCCTTTGCGCCCAGCGCGGCATCCTCTTATCGATCTCGAACTACCACAGTCACCTGCCGGGAACTTTCCTGACCTACTCACTCTGTCCAACCCTCTGTCAAATCCAACAGTGTTTCGACAACTTATTCGCCCTTTCTGCGATGCCAGTAATGCTCTTCCGGGATCAGCATGGCTAAGGTCCGGTCTTTCTTTTATCACTTCTCTCGCTCTCACTGTCCGTCGTTTGTATTATTAAATGTATGTTTAGGAGAGATTGACTTCGCGGGAGCAGCCGGTGATTCCTCCTTAGGCAAACAATGTATATCAGTGAAACAAAGAAAGGAACGAACAAACTAAATTATAAATGGCAACGTATATAAACGTTGGAACGCGCTCACAATTACTTCTTTTTTATTTTTATTTTTTTATTTTTTTATTACAAAACCTACAGCGCCCGAGTTGGGCAATATAGTAGGGGGGTTAATTACAAACATAAAGGTCAAAGATTGAACTTCAAGAAAAACAGCATCATATCATTTATGGTATTAAAAATACAATCATCCTAATTAGAGAGAAACAACACATCCAATACCAAAAACATCCGATTATAAAATTTGTTACGCAATGCATGAAACGGTACACTGGAAATATTATCTAAAACAGATTCATGTAAAGTTCTATATGGCAGAAGAAAAATTTGGTGCAGACACTATCTCATCCGGGAGCAAATTACATTCTGCAATTGTTCGCGGAAAGAATGAAAACTTAAATACATTAACACGACTTTGGTAGGCCATTATTTTCTTGGAATTTTCGCTTCACTTAGACTGATGAGGTGGTTTTAAATATATGTTCTTATCGATTCCTGTGTTACCGCAGTTAATGCTGTGTAAAAGCTTTAACGTGATTATTTTTCTGCGTGTGGAAAGCAACTTCCACCCCACATTTTCCCTGATTTTCGAACCTCTAATTTTGTAGTCGTAGAAGCTCGTGACCAACCTTGCATCCCTTTTCTGAACACGCTTTAACTTATCTTCAATAACTTTTGTGAAGGGGTCCCATGCTGCGCAAGCCTATTCTAACACCGGCCTAATATCTGTAACATACAAAGTTTCCTTCAAAGGTTTGGGCGCATACTTGAAGTTTCTCTGGAAAAGATGCAAAAGGCGGCACGCTTTAGCGCTTGTTATGTCAATGTGGGATGTCCAGTCTAATGCCACCGTTAAAGTGACGCCCAGGTATTTATTTATTTATTTATTTATTTATTTATTTATTTATTTATTTATTTATTTATTTATTTATTTATTTATTTATTTATTTATTTATTTATTTATTTATTTATTTATTTATTTATTTATTTATTTATTTATTTATTTATTTATTTATTTATTTATTTATTTATTTATTTATTTATTTATTTATTTATTTATCATCCGCATACAGTCCGATATTCGAAACAACGCCTTCAATTAAATCATTGATAAAAATGAGGAAGAGCAATGGCCCGAAGACAGACCCGTGAGGCACACCTGATAAAACATTAACCGTTCTCGACGTCGCACCGTTCAGAACCACTTTTTGCTGCCGTTTATTCAAATAATATTTAAGCCAACCGTAAAATGAATCGGGGAGGCCGAGAAATGACAGTTTGTGCAAAAGTAAGTCATGCGGGACTACGTCAAACGCCTTTCTGAAATCAATGAAAACAGCATCTATCTGTGTACTATTGTTAAAGCCGAGTGCAACGTCATGTATGAATTCGGTAAGTTGAGTGGTACAAGATATTCCCATGCGAAATCCATGCTGGGTCTGCACTTCATAGAAAGTGCAAAGAAGCACATTGTACAATTCACTAAATTCAATTTGCACAGCAAGTAATGACTCCCGTTAACTTTTCTGTGCCTTACTTGTCCAGCCATATTGCTCCTTTTAATCGGCGTGTTCTCTCCCAGTTCCAACAAAGCCGGCTCTCTCACGATGACTGAAAACGTCGCTACGACAAGTGTCAGGAAGGAGATAATTGTTTTTGTTGTACTTTTGTTGCTTGGTAAATTTTGCTGTCAGCTATTCCTGCTTTAACAAAATATAAACGCAAATAATAGAAAACAACGATCATCTGCAGATAAAACCAATTACGCTATACCGCACAAACCGGATAAAAATAAACAAGGACAGACTTTGAATGTTGTACTGAAGCTCCACCTAGTAGTGCTTTAAGTTTCAGGCTTTGCTTTAAGTTTAGCACGTATGAGATTAGAATTCCAGGAGAAGATAGAAAGATCTTTAATCCTCGACTTCCGTGCTTCCATTGCACGGTTCTGCAAAGGTAATTAGATTCTTTTCCGGGTCATTTCCCCGCCGCTGGTGAAGCAGACACCAAAGCTGGTGTGCAGGGCTTGTTATTTGCAGAACAAAGGGATGAAATCGATACACCCATTTCAAGCAGTAGAATATTGCTTTTCCGTTTCGTACATAGGTGATACTCTCTTGACCGAACAAAAACAAAACCCAAAGAGAACACATTATTTTTTTCTTTCGGGTAACGTAAAGCGTACACGAGCAAGTCAGTGCGCCCGTGTGTCGAGAGAAGTCACCCTCACCTCACACAACCGGAAATTGCTCCAAGGGCCAGGTACGCAGGAGGGGAGAGAGATTCCACCTAATGGTTTTCCTAACGTAGCTCAGGAACCTGGAAAGAAAAGAAACGCTAGCATTTCAGTGTTTATGTCAACGCCACCATCAATCACAGCGTTCACGAAGAAGGGTTCTGCTCGTAGTAGAAGCTCCCAGTGAATGGTAGGAGTAAAAATTTGTAAATGGCAGTACGATTGCTCAATAGGGCACAATAATGATAACAGTAAATGATCATAAAGAGAAAAATATTCTTCATGAGAAATACTTAATTTAAAAATCACCACCCAAGCGCTCCGTACAGATGGTTAACCAGCGAAGCTGAAACTTGCGGCCCCAGCGTTTCTCACTGGATTAATTCCTATCGTACATTAATGTAATTCTCAATAATTGGTTACGTCTTTGTGTTAATGAGGTTACACACACGTTTGGCTGCGACGGAGAGAACTACGTCACTGACGGCCTTCCCGCAGTCTGCCGTTGTCGCATTGCCACTTGTGATTCTTCAAAATTAAATTGCTAGAAAATTAAATCTGTCCGTCACGTGAGACAATGAATGGCTCATACCCCCTTAAGCAATGGCTCATACTCCCGTAAACGCGGCCTCCCCATTATGACGACAAAAGAGAAGTGAAATTCTACGCTGGAATGATGAGCGGCGACTGAGCCAGCTGTGGAAGAAGACGACAATGAAGGCGGGAGTAAATGAAATGAAATGAAATGTTTATTTCAGACAACCAGTCTACATAGTTGCCTAGGGGATCGGCGTAAAGGCTCAGAAAGCCTGACAGAGCGCCGATCACCCGCTTAGTAGTGGCACGAGCGCGTGCCGAGCACGAGTGCAACACGAGGGGTGCGAAGGAACCAGCTGCCGAAGAAGACGAGGACGCTCGAGTGAACGCTCATGACGACAGTTTTCTGTGGACAGGCGACGGACAAACGCTTTTACAGCGAAGTTGTTTCTGCGTACCCTCTGCCGTCGTCCGTTCGCTAAAACCCACGTTACCTAGTGGGAGCGGAGAGGATAAGAACAGCTCAACTGCTGTGAGAGGGTGCAGATGAAAAGGAGAACGGGGATGGGGGTTGACGTAAGTCGCGCCGTGCAATGCTCGACTTGGAGAGGGAGAGCGTGAGGCGCGCCAACCAATGGCGGTGTAGCAAAAAAATTCAGAGCCCTTCCCCTGTCCAGTAAATGGGGGTAAGCGAAGCTTGTAGCAAGATGACGCTGTCGCAGCCGTTCCGCTTGGTTTGCCCTAAACTCAGGGTAGGCGGCTCCTCGCTGACGTTTGGCCTCAACATCGTGCTCCCGCAACTCGGGGTCCGCGGCTCTTCGCTGACGTTTCGCCTGGTCTTCGGAAGCCCTCAAGCTAGTATCAGCACGTCGACGATGAGCCCGTTCTCGAGCGAGTTCGCGGCGCTGTTGCTCAAACGCAGCCTGCTCCTCGGTGGAACGCACCACACCTGGCCTTCCCATCCGGGCGCCGAAACTGATCTGAGGCGAGGGAAGCTCGGCGGTGCGCGCGGGCGCATACCCGCACATGCGGGCGCAATTTGGATATGCGGGAGCATACCCGCATATCCAATGCGGGTATGCGCCCCAGGTGATTTTATTATCGTTAATCGTGACGCAACTGACGAGCATGTGATGTTATTGATGTCATGAACTATCAATCATGTTAGTTATACATTCGTACCTTTCTATGCCAATTTTGGTATATACCAAGTGAACGAGACGCGAGTTTTCGACAGGTTTTCGATAGAGCTTTAGCCTGACACCACCACCACCGCCGCCGCCGACACTAATGAGGCAATACAAGCTTCGGTTGAAAAGTAGGTCAACGGAGGAGTGGGGTGTAAGAGGAGCTCGCGTTAGCGTTGGTTGTATATGTGGAGAGAGAGAGAGAGAGAGAGAAACACTTTATTTTCATGTTGGGTGGGGTGGTGAAAAAGCCCTCAGTCCAGAGCCTCGCTTGCGGCATTCTTCAGTGCAGCACCGATAAACGCCGCAAGGTACCGTTGGTCGTCGGTGCTGGTGGCTTCTGTCAGCCACCCGGCATGGGGTTTAAGGGAAATATTTGTAGGGGCAGGCAGGGGAGGTGGGGGCGGTCCACAGGACCAGAGGATATGGGATGTGTTCGGGTGTTCGCCACAGTGTCGGCAGGGTGGGGGATCCTCAGGTAATAGCCCGCGGAGGAGGTGCATTCGAGCTGGCGTAGGGAGTGTTTCACTCTGGGCCTGACGGATGAGTACACCCTGATCACGGGTGAGCTCTTTGCTAAGCTTAGGAAACTTTCGCCTTGCATCTTGATAAGGCCGCAGAAGCAGAGGAGCCCACCTTGTCGTCTGGGCTGGTTGCGGAATGTCGGGCGCCTGGTTCAGAGTCTCGCAGGCGAGCTGATTAGCTCTTTCATTTCCCGGCATCCCGTCGTGACCAGGTATCCAGATGATTTCTAAAGGCTCCTGTAGGTGCTCTTGCATAAGTGCGGAAATGTGCGCCGGGACATCGTTGTGCAACAATTTTCTGCAAGCCGCCATGGAGTCGGTAAATATGATTCGTGGGTAGGCTGAGTTGCTAGGGGGCATATGTTTGATCGCTATTGCGATGGCCGTCAGCTCCGCTAAGGTCGTATCTGTCTCTGGAAGTACCGCCGTCTGTATAGTTTGGAGGTTATTATTCACGACTGCTATAGCGGAGCCATATTCCCCAACGCTAGCATCAGCGTAGAAGTAGATGCCCTCAGTGTATCTTGCCGTATACTTCTTGAAGTAGGCAACTCTCTGGCGTCTCCTCTCCTTGTCTCGTTCGGGATTCATGTGGCGAGGCAGTGGAGCTATGGTAAGGAGTTCCAGTTGTTTTGGTGGTATTGGGCGCGTGTCCACAGTACGCGAAGCTCGTGGATGGTGACCGATGCTATGGAGGATGTGCCTGCCTTGACTTGTGTGCTGCAAACGGAGTTCTTGGCGACGGCGATGAATACTGATTAGTTCCGCCACCGTGTTATGGGCACCCATGTCAAGGAGGAGCTTAGTGCTGGCATTAAACGGTATGCCGATGGCCAGCTTTGTCGCCTTTCGGATGAGAGCATCAAGCCGATTGATATCTTGTTGGCGGAGATTGGTATAGGGCAGATGGTACCGCAGGCGCGACATAATTAGTGCGTTTCGTAGTTGCAGCATATCAGCCTCCTTCACTCCATTGGTTCGGTTGGAGACCCTACGCATCATGTGCAGCACCTGCTCTCCCTGCCTGAGCAAGTGCTGCACCGTCGCAGCCGGACCTCCATCTTTCTGGATATGGAGACCGAGTATTTTAATGCAGTTCGGTTGAGAAATCGACACGCCGTCGTTTACAATTTGTATTGTGGGCGGCTGCCATCTTTTTTGGTGAACCAGTAGCAACTGAGATTTTTCCGGCGCACATCTAAGGCCAATGGTCTGAGCAGCCTCATGTACCCTGTTCATTGCTTGTTGGAGAGTTTCTTGGATGTGTCCTGGCGAGCCCCTCTTGATCCAGATGGTAATGTCATCTGCGTAGATCGCATATTTGATGTCGGGGATGTCTTGCAGTGCTCTATGGATCACGCACATGGCAAGATTAAAGAGTGTGGGCGAGATCACTGAACCCTGCGGGATACCTCTCTGCGGATGGGGATACTGTTGTGAGGTGGTGTCGCCTACTCGTAGCGTGTATGTGCGACTCCGTAGGAAGTCCCTTATATAATTATAAAGCTTTGTCCCGCAGCCAGTAGCTTCGAGCTCTTGCAGTATAGCATCGTGGTCAACATAATCAAAAGCTTTCTTGAGATCGATAGCAAGAATGGCTTTAAGTTGAGCGCTGCTTGTTTCCTTCGTGATTTCTTCGTGGAGCTGCAGCAGGACATCTTGAGTAGATAAGTGATGCCTGTATCCAATCAAATTATAGGGTAGGTGTTGGCGTTTCTCAAGGTGACTAAGAAGTCTGTTAAGCACGATACGCTCCATCAGCTTACCGACGCATGATGTTAGCGATATTGGACGCAGATTCGCTATGGCTTGGGGCTTGCCAGGCTTTGGAATGAAAATGATGCTGGCTGTCTTCCATTCTTCTGGCAAGCAGCCCGTGTCCCATATATTGTTCATTTGCTGAAGTAAGTACGCATGATCGGCTTCTGTAAGGTTGCGAAGCTGTGTTGTCGTAATTAGATCTGGTCCTGGTGCTTTATTCGGCTTTGCTTCTGCTAGGGCACGCTGTAATTCCGCCATTGTGATGGGGCCAATGAGGCTCTCATTTTCTGGCTCTGCGCTTGCGTAGTCTGCATATTGTGGTTGAGCTCGATCCGCAACGTGTGTTGCTCTAAGCTCGTCGAATAGTTCGTCGGTCTGCTCAAATGTTTCTAGCAGCTTGCGGAGCTTATGGGACGTTTCCGTCTTTGTCTGGGTTGGGTCAATGAGTGATCGGATGAGGTTCCATGTGGAGCTCATATTCAGTGTGCCGTTGAGCTTGTTGCACGTATCGTGCCACTGCTCACGAGTGAGGTGTTCAGTGTAGTCGACGATCTCCTCGTTGACCTTATTAATGCGTGAGCGTAGTTTCCGATTGAGCTTATTTCTTTTCCATCTCTTAATGAGGGCATGCCGTGCTTCCCAGAGATGAAGGAGATGTTTATCCGTGCTGGGTTGTTCCCATTTCTCTATGATCTCCTTCGTGTGAGTCTGGATTCGTTGCCGGAGCATCTCTACCCAATCTTTCAGGTTCATGTCTTGGAAGTCTTCATGTTGCTTGCGGAACTCATCCCAGTCCGTGAGGCGATGTTTGCGCTGGCGCTTTGGGAATCCTTTGACTTGCAGAAATATCTGTATGAGGGTGTGGTCACTCGTTAACGTATCGTGCGTGTTAACCCATTGCGCTGACAGTCGTCCTTTAATGAAGGCGAGATCGGGCATGGTATCTCTTTCTACGGAGTTTCCGTGCCGCGTTGGGGAGTCGGTCTCGTTAAGGAGAGTTAGCTGGGCCTGTTGCATGTGGTGTAGTAGCGCGGATCCTTTGGGGGAGTTTTTTGTGTATCCCCATGACGTGTGTGGTGCGTTGAAATCGCCTGCTATTAGATGATCGAAATATTTCGTTGGCCGCAGATTCGCAACCTCCTTGAAGAAGTCTACTTTCTGTTTGGGCGGGCTATAGATATTCGTGATAAATAGCTGGGGGTGTGCCTTCCTCTTGTCTATCTTAGTTGGGAAGACGCGTACCGTGAGGCTCTGTTCCGTGCTGTGGACAATATTTGCCGCTATATCTTTGCGAATCAGAATGGCCAGTGTCGAATTATGGCTATACGTCGTATAGCCTGTAACGTGAGGTGGTTGGTTAGTTTCTTGGAGAAGGAGAATGTCTGGTCGACGATCTTGAGCGGCAATGTACTGCGTGAGAAGGCCGCGTTTTCGAGCAATCCCTCTACAGTTCCACTGCCACACCACCAGATTTTGCGCCATTGTTCTATTGATGATTCTGCGGAGTGCCCGCTGTAGGGTAAGGAGTGGGTCGCGTTACGCTGGTAGATCGACGTGCTTTGGGTCGATCGCACTCTTCCGGGCGCGGTAATGCGGCCATCGCAGCATGTACTTGTTTGGAGACCATTGCCTCAGCCTGGTTGCTTAGTAGCTCGTTGAACAGGGATCGCATTTGGCTCATTATTTGTTGAGTATATGTTTTTAGCGCCGCTTCAACTTGGGCAGCAACCTGTTCAGCTATCTTGGCCTCTAGATTGGTTTGCATTTCTTTCATTTCGTCCTTTAGTTGCTGAAATTGGGCTTCAAGGTTTTGTAAGGCTGTGCTATGGTATTTAGCCTTTTTCATCGCTGGTTGCAGGGACGCTGGCTCTACTTGTGCAAGGGGTTGTGCTGTGTCACTTAATAGTGTGGCTTCAGGTGGGTGTGCTTCTGCTTGCATGTCCATTTCCTCGGTAGGCTCTAGTGATTGTGAAGCTAGTGTTGACGTTCGAATTGATCTGCGAGTTTGAAGTAGGGCGTTCTTATAATCCCTGGCTACTTTCTGAGCTCGTGACTGAACTTTAGATGCAGAGGTGAGGGTGAGGGAAGGGAAGGTGCCGGATGACTGACTCACGTTTTGCTGGATTGTGGGTTGCTCTTGTTGTTGGCCTCGGGTCTGGCTGTGATCCGGAGACTGGTTGCGTCCTCCGGGCCTGCTGCGGTCCCCGGACTGGACGCGGCTCCCGGACTTGCTGTAGTTCCCAGACTGGCTGGGGACCCCGAACTGGCCGTGGCCCCTGGATCGGCTGCGGCCCCTGGATCGGCTGCGGCCCCTGGATCGGCTGCGGCCCCTGGATGGACTGCGGCCCCTGGATGGACTGCGGCCCCTGGATGGACAGCGGCCCCGGGACTGTTGACGGCTTCTGTCTGTCGATATGTTGTCGGAGTTCCGTTTTGGGCTTGGGCTTCGGCTTGCGATGGTGACTGTGTTCGTTTGTTTGTCGTCCTCACGTTGTTGTAAACGCTTCAGGTAGGCCGCCTCTCTGACCGCTTTATCAGCTGCTTGTCGCACTTCACAAGTCGGGTCGTCGGCCTTGTGGTCCTTGCCACAATTAGGGCAGCCGGGTTTGCAGTCATGATCATCTACAGGATCCCCGACCGTTTTTCCACATGTTCTGCACCTTGGTTTTCCACTGTCACGGCAGACGTCTGATCTGTGGCCTATAGCAAAGCATGTTGAGCAAAATTGCGCCTTGGGTCGGTGAGGGACGCAGCGGTATACACCTCCGCCGAAGATGACCTGGCGTGGTACATGCGAGCCCTTGAAAGTTATGATTGCAGTGGATGTTTTACCCATCATACGAGCCGCAATAATTTCATAATTGGGGGCTCGGAGTTCTCGCATCAGTTCTTCGGTTGGGGTGTTCAGTTCCACGTTGTGAATTACTCCTCTGCACGAGTTGTGGGGCGATGCGATATAGATGTGGACTGGGTACGTTTTGCCATTAAGGGTGGTTTCGTTAATACGCTGGAGCTTTTCCGTCGCCGAAGGGTCATCACTGCTTATTATAGCCAAGTTCTTTTCATTTTTGATGTCTACTGTAGCGGCGCGAGCCTCTGCAGCGGTCAGGGCCGCTGAGACGCTCAGCGCGTCGTGAAGCGTTCGTGGGCTCCATTGAGGTAGGAAAAGGCCAGTTGGTGGACGCAAAATAAGCGTTGCAACGTGCTGCGTACCTTGGGAACGTTTTGATGCTCGGGTAGTCCATCCATCAGCGTCGGTGACAAATTTTGGAGCCATTGTTGCCTGCAGGAGTCCGGGCCTTTGGCTTACTTGACGGAAGGCGTACACTCCCAGCGTTTAGGGCTAGCTGGGCGCCCTGCCAGGTCCGTGACAAAACTACTGAAACTCACAATATGTTGGTCCGAGCAGAACAGAAATTGGCCAGGAGGTTCGGATAACGTACTAGACGAGCTGACCTGTGTCTGAGAGCTGGACCTTGTTGAATAATTTGGCATTCAGGTCTTTCCTCCGGAGCGATGCGAAGGCACGTCTACGTTGAGCGAGTCTGTATATGTGGAGCTTTAGTAAAGGACTCTTGTCTGGGAATTCGTAGAAAAGCGTGAGGAACGCGCTAGAAACGCCCTCGCCCGTGGACGCCGACGCGTCCACGGGCGAGGGCGCGTGCTCCCGTTGTGCGTGCTCACGCGGCGAGGGCGCGTGCTCACGTTCCGTGCTCACGTTGATTTCGATGGGAATTCAGGGCGCAGGCTCTTTTCCCAAGCGTATCACCCCTGAAGGAAGCCGAACGCCAGGCCGGGGTACGCTTGTACCCTTTTGAACCAGTGGGTGCCCGGCGGTGGTGGGAATCGAACCCACATATATCAAATATATGTACATAACGATGATCCGCAGCGCTCATTTAATTAATACACATTGGACTAGTTTTTACGTTAGTAACTGAAAAATCAGCGCGTTAGAAATGGTGCCGAAGAGACGCTAGTCGGCTTTAAGTTAACAGTAATAAAAGCTCCCAACAGATGGCGCGAGAGCAGGGCAAACGCCGGAAATTTGAATTGAATTCAGCAAAACCTACATTGCATCCATCATGTATAGGCGGAGGGAGAGAGGAGGGGAAGAGCGTGAGGGGTGAGAGGGGGAGAATAGAGGGTGTTACGAATCAGGGGCGGGAGAAGACTATCATCTTTCGACGTCATTTGCAGCGAAGCAAGCACATATGCGGCCAACTTTTTGAACAGTGAAGCTGTTTAACTCAGCCGTAATTTGGGGTTGGTATCAAGAAACAAAAGAAAATAAACTTTCTTGCCGAGGCAGGATTTGAACCCGCGTATCCCCGGTATCAAAGCGAGCATCCTAACCACTAGGCTATACAGCCTTTTTTATTATTATTATTGCCATTTCACAAACACAAACAAAAATTATCATATACACATGTACATATTCTAAATACACCAGCTACAACTCGGCCGGTGTATGTGGCTTAAAAATGCTTCACAGAAGCCAATTGATCCAATATAGGTATAGCCATTCTGGGGGTTCACCTTGGGCTCTGAACAAGTCTCGGGTGTAGTAGTGTCTTGCTGAGTGAGTTTGTATATGAGCATGCCTAATATCTATCCTCGTCTTCCATACGCTATGCATGCAAAGCAACATTAGCATATCACTCGGCACTTCCCCTGTATCCGCACACGGAAGAAACCGGATTCCAAAAGGGCTTAATGGCAATTCTTTTTTAAGAGTTCCTTGCAAGACATCTCACAGGAATACGGCATCGTGGCAGTCTAGAAAAATATGTTCTATTGTTTCCGGTTTCCTGTAGATTAAACAGTTTACTGACCAAGGTACAAAAAGACCTTTACTTTGTAGCCATGGCTTGATAAGGAGAGTGTCGGTATGTATTTGAAAAAAGTTGTCACAGTTTCACCTGAAAGGCGAAACATCAATTGCGATAGCAAATTTGTAGAGAGCTATACGGAGTAATGATAGTAGCTTTATCAGGTGTATAACCTTGGACATGCAGCAGCACCGGCAACACGCAGAACTGTTGTGGACGCCGTCGGCGTTTTGCCCGCGTTCGCACAAAATGCGTACGGCGTTGGTGACTGTTGCCGGAGCCTCTGATATAAATAGGCACTTGATGCCGCAGCTAAACGTCGCCTCCAGCCCGCCTCCCCGCCACGGCCTTTCGCGCGTCGGAAGAAGGCGCGTTTGTTCTACATATATGGTGATTGTAAAGGAGGAAAGAGACGCCTACTTCTGCAGCCCTTAAGGGATCACGACGCAGAACGCGCGTTTTTTCTTCGCCGTGCGTTCACTCCCCGTGAAAGCGCGCGTCACTCGCGCCCTTTCACTCGCACATACAGCGTTCGGCGCGCGGCGACGATTTCATCTCCACTGACGTCATACGGAACCTCACGGCAACGGCGACGGCGACGGCGACGGCAGAAATCTGCTTTGGAGTGTCCATATAATTGCTATCGCAAGAAAATCTTTGCCTCGCCGTTCCGAGCACGTTCTCATACTTACCTGAGTTTTTTGGTCTAGAGTACGCTGTCCTCTGGATGGGAGTTTGTCGAGGGGCGCGTGCCAACCTGGTCCGTATATGGTGACAGGCTCCAGTGACTCGTCATCGGACAAATTATGCGGGACGGCGTGCGCAAGCACTGGTCGTAGTAGCCCGCCCTTGTGTATTATGCGGACAGTGGGGAGAGACGCGTACGCGTCCCACGGGTCACCATCCTCTTCGGAGCTAGCCACGCTCTCCGCGTCTTCCGAGTCTGCAAGGATTAGGATGCTGCTGCTGTTACAACGTCGGAGCAGAGACCAGATACAGTACTGTCCCGATTATTTTCTCACATTCGTAACGAGTACTAGTGGTTGTGAGAATTTTCAGAATCAGTATTTCGATAAAAAAAGTGGTCGCAGTTTCACCTGAAAGGCGAAGCATCAATTGCGATAGCAAATTTGTAGAGAGCTATACGGACTAATGATAGTAGCTGTATCAGCTGTATAAACTTGGACATGCAGCAGCACCGGCAACACGCAGAACTGTTGTCGACGCCGTCGGCGTTTTGCCCGCGTTCGCACAAAATGCGTGCGGCGTTGGTGACTATTGCCGGAGCCTCTGATATAAATAGGCACTTGGTGCCGCAGCTAAACGTCGCCTCCCTTCCCTCCCCCTCCCCCCCCTCCCCCATGGCCTCTCGCGTGTCGGAAGAAGGCGCGTTTGCTCTACATATATGGTGATTTAAAGGAGGAAAGAGACGCCTACTTCTGCAGCCCTTAAGGGAGCACGGCACAGAACGCGCGTTTGTTCTCCGCCGTGCGTTCACTTCCCGTGAAAGCGCGCGTCCCTCGAGCCCTTTCACTCGCACATACAGCGTTCGGCGGCGCGCGGCGAGCAGAAGATAGCGCCAACCTTTCCCTTTCCCTCAAGAACCACTTACCTACCGCGCGGCGACGATTTCATCTCCATTGACGTCATACGGAACCTCACGGCGACGGCGACAGCAGAAATCTGCTTTGGAGTGTCCATATAATTGCTTTCGCAATAAAAAGAATGTTTTAACTGAGGGCCTGATCGGCATTGTTTAACACGCTTTAACACATCGCGTTCAGGATCTAGGCTGTAGACAGCTCGATAGCCAGGTGTTGGTAAGAATACATCTAGTATATCACAATACAAACGCTTTTTCGTAACATCAGACCGGTATTCATATGAAAATCTTGCCTTGAGCAAGCCTATAGACATAACCACTTCACGCAAATAAGAACTAAGCGGTCCTGCTTTCAAAGAAAACGATGATAGAACAAAATCAGATACATAATGCTGTAATCGTGCTTAGATAACAGTTCTCAAAAATACATCAGTTTGATCCCGCACAAAGAAGAATCTGCTCACCAACTGCTTGAAGAACAGATGCGAGAGCTCTAGACCCCCATTTTTCACCTTATGAAACAATTTGCACCGGCTGGTGCGCTCCCACTGCGATCCCCATATAAATGTCGCAAATACTCGGTGGATTTTTTGAACTGAACTTCTGGCCATGGTCATCAGTTGCAATACGTAAAACACTTTGGCAATTAAAAAAATGTTGCAAACGGAAGCTCTTGCAAATACTGAAAAGTTATGGCCACCCCATTTATCGGTAGTACTTTTAACGCGTTTGTCTTCCTAAGCCCAATATTCTTCCGCATTTCGGTAATAATTTAGTGGAACTCCGAGGTACTTTCCTGGGCAAGCTGTCCAATTCATATTGCAGTACACATCGGGTGTGCTCTGCCAGATGCCATGCCAAAATCGAAGGTATTTCGGCCAACTTATCGCGCTACCTGGTGCTGTATAGAAAGCTATAGCTATTTTGACAACTTCTTCCACGCTTTTCTTATCAGTACAAAACACAGCTATGTCGTCCGCATACACTAGAACCCTAATTTCATTGCTCAAAAATTTATAGCCTCCAATACGCGGTGTTGCAAACTAAACAAAAGGGTTCCAGGTAAATCGCAAAAAGAGGAGACAAAGGACATCCTTGTTTCACGCTCGACCGCGCAGGAATTGAATCACTTAATTCTTTGTTATTCACTAATTTGGCTGTGCAATCATGATACACGATTTTCACACCTTCAGTAATTACAGATCCAACATTTACATGCTCCAGCAGTAAAACCAAAACTTCATGTACAACTTTATCGAACGCTTTATGTAAGTCTAACAGAATCATGGCTACGCGGTCATGCATTGCGTCACAACATTCCAGAATACTTCTAGCTATGTGTATGTTTGTAAAAATTGTTCTACCTTTAATACCACACGTTTGATGCGGGCCAACAAGGGACTAACATTTTGGAGCCGTCTAGCTAACACTTTCATGTATATTTTGTAGTCTGTATTGGTCAAACTAATGGGATGGTAAGACTCGACTGAAAGTAACTTTGCAGGCTCATCAGTTTTGGGGATCAGTACTACATGCGCTGTCCTAAAAGAGAGGGGTGCTTGCTTTTTTTCATAACATTCAGGGATCACTCGATGTAAAGCCATTGCCATTTCTGTCTTAAAAAAACTTGTATATGACTGCACCCAATCCATCCGGCCTGGGTGACTTGCCGTTACTTAATTCATCTATTGCCGCTTCAATTTCTGCCACGGAAATTTCAGATTCTAGTGACTCTCTAACCGTGTCTTCTAATCGTGGCATAAGAAACAGAAAGTGAACTCGGAAGCGCTTGGGGTCATCAATTTTTTGGCCAAGAAGCTCTGTGTAAAATTCAACGAATGCAAGTGTTATCTCCTTGCTTTCTTGGGTAATGTTTTTACGATATCGAATTTTATTTATGGCTTTTTTTTTTGCTGCATGCTTCTTTTCTTCACTAAACACACGCTTAGTGGGCGTTTCGCCCAGCCACAATCTTTCAGTACGCGCCCTTATCATTGCGCCGCGGTACTTATCTTCATTGATCAAATCGAGCTTTGCTTTCACCTCTTTTATTTCTTTTTTAAACACTCCAGTCACTTCATTTTCTACGCCTAACATATACTCCAGCTCACTGCGTAACTGTTTCTCTTGTTGCCTTTCCTTGTGATCTAATGCACACGCTCTATCAATTGCAGCAATTTTTATATCACATTTAAACTGTTCTTCTTTCTGGGGTTTAACGTGCCAAAACCAGTTCTGATTATGAGGCACGCCGTAGTGGAGGGCTCCGGATTAATTTTGACCACCTGGGGTTCTTTAACGTGCACTACAACGCAAGCACACAGGCGTTTTTGCATTTCGCCTCCATCGAAATGCGGCCGCCGGGGCCGGGATTCGATCCCGCGACCTCGTGCTCAGCAGCGCAACGCCTTTAGCTGACTGAGCCACCCCGGCGGGTCATTTAAACTGTTACCACACTGCTATGAAGCTGTTAGTTTCAGTATATAGGGCATTTGAAAGACATTCTTTGGCTCTTGTGACAAATACTTCATCTTGCAGAAGTTTCTCATTAAACTTCCATAGGAACCAGTTAAACTTAACCTTTCGTTTTTCGCCAATGGTAACCGTGACCAAACAATGGTCACTAAAACTAAGGTCTTGTGTTTCATAAGAGGAGCATAGTGGTACAAACTTCGCCGGTATGTATATTCTATCTAGCCTCGCATGGGAGTCACCTTGAAAATGTGCCACGCTTGCGGAACATGCATTTATGAGAACCATATGATTGCGTTCGAGCGTCGTCGTCTTCATAGCCGGCGCATTCGTAGTCTCGTGCTCTGCGAGGTGAAGAGGTTTTGCGCGCTATGAGAGCGAGAGAGAGAGAGACGCATTCACGGAGCGGGTCTCCTGGAACGCGGTGTCGGCGTTGCAAGCTGCGCTGTGCAACGCGCAGTGATGGCCGTAAGCCCGAGACGCGCGAAAAGAAATTATCATCATCATGAGTAATAACATGAAAAGTTCGCGCGCACTTCCGGAAAATGCTGAGCTACGATCGCCCAGCTTCGCTGTTTCAAGCGTTGCGCGGCCGAGTGCAAACTTACCTGATCTTTTTTTTTTCTTTAGTTCGCCTTTTATTTTAAAAATACACTAAATACAAAGCGGCATCCTGTGCCCCTCAGATAGCTTTCAACACATCTACATCACACTCAAAACGAAAAATACGTGGCACTAGAATAATCATTTTCTCCCTTCAGTGGACATTGCAGCTTTACGATATCTCAGGCACGCTGATTCTTGCGTCTAGATAACACAAATGTGCGCTTGACTGGCAATGCCGATTGTGTGAGGCAAGATACTTGCAGAGCGTGTATTGCGCAACGAGGTCGGCTCTGTTTTGCAGCGCAGCTGTATATGTCTACCCTTTCATAGGATTTTCAGTGTCCTCACCTCAAAACTGGGACTTAGCCTGCCTAATACGTTTTCGACACGCGCGCGCCTCGGGGAAACAACAAACAATTAATAAAACAATAAAAAAGCTCCTAGGGCCTCCATATTTTGATATAAGGCGGCTTATATTGCCCCTGTAAAATGTATTCCCAGCAATGAATTTGGTTTTGAAAGTGAAGCCGACTTTAAGGGGATCAGTGTAAGCTTGATCTTTGTATGCTGGCTTTCCCACATTGTATGTTGCAATGAAGCCTACTCATGAAGAAAAATTCGATGCGAACAGGGCCCGATAACGCTGTCGCGATCCACTCTTGAAGGCGGAGCTTAAGCGTCCTCTTTTCTGGACAGACGAACAAGCTGCTCACGAGGCCCAACTTCGGGACCGCAGACGTGAGCATGAGCGAGAGCGGCGGGCGGCTTGAACCAGGGAGGAGGCACCGGGGAGGCTGCCAGAAAGCGGTGGGCTCGAGAGGAAAGGCCCCCAGATCGTGAAGCGATTAATGCCGCGCAACGACAGAGGTACCACGCTGGGAAGGCTGATTGATACTTACAGCGGTGCGGACGCGCGATTTCGCCGAGACTTCGTGGGCAAAACGTTTGGCTTCAGTTGTGTGTGTGACCAATGGTGGTTTCAAAACGACATATCGGTAAATGGGAACATTCGTGACGTGATTAACCGCGACAGCGCGTTTGCCGTGTTAGTTCGTGTGGTGATCTTTGTGTAGTTCTCTTACAGCTACGCTAGTAGCCCATATTCACAGGGCGGAATGGCTACGATTTTGTAGGTATTTTCTTTTCCTTGATAAAATGACAGTTGTTTTTCCCCTCATGCATGTACCCGGCATTATTTTGCATATACGTCGCCATTGCGTTTCAAACAACTCAAATACTCACTATCAAAGTAGAATGGGATTATAACCATAAGTTGAGCACCAAAAACATAAATGATCAATGCAGGTAGAGTGCGTCGCAAAGCGACGCACTCTACCTGCATTGATTTTTCGCCTCGGCCGCCAGCTTGGCAGAGTAATAACGGACCTTTGGAATAGCGACAGACCGAGCCGAATGGGGCTTTTCTCCACACAGACGAACACGGCTACGACTCGGACGGTGAGAGCGCGGCAGACGAAAGCCGACAATGGGCGAGGCTCGCTGCCCGAGACGACAGTAGACGGTGGCGCAAACCATTGGAGGAGGAGGAGGAATGAACAACGGAACTGGCGACTAATTTTATCTCGTGGAAACGCGCAAAAACTTAGAACGATTGGGCAGGAGGCGCAGATCCAAAGTGAGTAACGAAAGTAAATCTACAGAATCCAAAATGCTATTTGCAAAATGCTGATTATACAAAAAAATCGCAGTTACGCCCGAAAGGCGAAGCGTCAATTGCAATAGCAAATTAGTAGAGAGCTATACGGAGTTAGGATAGTAATTTTATCGGCTGTACAAACTTGACACACTCGCTTACTAATTGAATTAACGAGCACGGTGTCAGCGCGCACAAGCAAACATGAATAGATCACACTCGATGACCGCAGACAACCGCTGTCAAAACGCTGGCGTGAGCACGCGCGGCTGCAGCAGCGAGCGAAGGTTCGTGCGGTCTATCGCTTCAACGGAAACTGAACGACGAAAGCATATATGGCATGCAAAGGTAGGAACCGCGCGCAGATCGCTTTCAACATACGGCACGCGCGACCGCCCACAACCCGCGCAAAGTACAAGTACGCAGTTGCTGGCAGAGTAGAAGTCGCATCCCCTCCCTCCCGCGTTGCCTTCCCGCTTTCCTCCTTTCGCGGGCGGGATTGAGTCGCCAGTTCCTCTTGTGCCCGATCGCAAAATGCGCATTTGGTGCCGCAGCACAACGTCGCCCCACCCTTCCTTCTTTCCTTCCTCCTTTCCATCCCCCCACGGTCTTTCTCGCGACGGAAGACGTCGCGTTTGCTCTCCGCCGTACTGTTCGCTCTCCGTGAAAGCGCGCGCCTCTCGAGCGCTTTCACTCGCACATGTAGCATACGGCGTGCGGCCACGATTTTATCACTCTTGGACTTTATACGGAACCTCACGGCGACGGCGACGCCAGAAATCCGCTTGGAGTGTCCATATAATTGCTATCGCAATAAAACTGAAACTCGTAAAATGAACCGGAAGGTGCACCGATGCACAAGTAACTCCTCTTCTTGATCTATTAGGCTACCATTATCTCATGTACCAGCGTCTCACGGCTTCTACCGAGAATGTGCAAGCCCTCTTCGCGGCTGATGCAGACAACCCCAGCGATTGTGGGAAGCCGTAAGAGCGCTTGGCCTTCGCACGCCTTTCGCACTTGGCCTAACTACCACTCCCTTGCTTCTTTTGCCTGCCAGCGTCAGCTCTTGCTGACTGCTGGTCTTGAAATTAAAGAACGTATTACACATGAAACCCATCAGTCATTTAATCAATCAAATAATCGATCAATCGATTGGTCAATCAGTTTTATTTTATTTTGACCTTGAAACGCGCAGACAGGAGAAAAAGCTGAAAGCAGAGCGTCTTGGACAGATAACAAAAACAACATTATCTCATAACAAAGCAACCCGGAACACAGAACAGTACTCGAACAAAAATACACACATGAAGCAAGATTTGCGCATACCACGGGCACATGTAACAAACGCAATATACACTGGGTGTTTCACGTAAGTAAAACACCTTAAAAATAAAGTGGTACACTTTAGATGAACGAGACCAAGGGCAATTTGTTCGTAGTCGTCTTAAGTTAATTACTCAGGTAATTTTTAATGTGAAACTAATTAACCAATTAGTTATGTTTAAGTATACAAATTTCTAACTATCCGCTTTTGGTCATATCTTGTAGTTGAAAAGTTGTAGGGCGTGCTTAGAAACGCACCATGAAGTTGTTTCCATGGCGTTATCTTTTACGTGATTCCTCTTACCGGAATCTAAATAAAGCCATCCAAGCATAAAAAAAAAGCGACACCACTGCGTTCTTGCGCATCTGAATGGCACAGTCGTAATCACAGCGTAGGCTCAGCTACGCGCCGAACATCACTGACACCTGTAATCCTTGACGTTCTAATGTCGCCCGACCCGCCACTGCTGAAACACGCGTAGGCGCCCGAACCTCATTTGCACTTTGCATCTTCTAGAAATAGGTTTATTTATTTATCTTGTTTTTCACGACCGCGTTCACTAGTTTTTGCTTGTTTCTCGATGCTATAGATTGGCTATCACAGATAACGAATTTCGTTCCCGAGATCTAGCAAACGCCAACAACTCCTTCGCAAACTAAGAATCACTCACTTGGAACTCTCCCTCAGTGAATCGATATGATAATGCGACTTGTTAGAGTATTTATAATTTAAACAATGTTTACATAGTAGCATATAGCACTAAGGAAAAAGATAGCGAAGCGCCTTAGTACCCTTGCTTAGTCGATCGCACAGTTATTACGAACAGAAAGAAATGTTATTCTGAAGTTCTAATATGCCTGACAGATGTGCTGCTCAACTGCGTGTTAATCAACTATACTTTGCTGTATTCTGATGGTTGGTTTAGAGTAGAAAGCCACCGCTTCCATAGTTACCTGTGGCTGTGACTCATTGGCTATGGCATTCTTCTGCTGAAACGAGGTCGTGGGTTTGAATGCCGACGACGATGGCAACGTTCCAATGAATGCGGAACGAAAACTAGCTCGTGTAACACGTTTTGTGTCTACGTGAATAAAGAAAAATACACTGTAGTCAGAAGTAAATATATTGCGGGGTCTTCCACTATACGGCAAACCTAACAACTCTCCGCGCCGTTTTACCACGCTAAAGCACATAATTTAGCTTCCAGTGAACCTAGAAAATTTTTATCACTTCTAAGATCACTTAATAAGCCAGATAATTGTGTTATCTGTTTATATAAGTTTCCTTGGTATTTTATATTAAGGCAGCTTGTCTCAAATAAAAGATTGGGTACGCTGTATCGAGGACGCAGCCAAGTGGGGTACGTGACACGTCTTATGCGTGCTGCTGAGGGTGTCTGTGCACTGGGGTAAGCAATGGCGTAACGAAATAAACAAGTTACGATCATTCCCGCATTACTAGACTTACATGGATAACTTATGATGCAGCTAGTAGGGGTTCTACGGTTTAATCGTGCAGTCTTGCAACAGGTCTCAGTTTGATAGATAATACCTACTGTGGCTGAGTGAGCTCTCAAACGCGACCATTCCCGCTCGGACAGGCACACGTAGTGCGAATCTAAGCCCCTTTGAACGCCGAGCAAAAGGCAAAGTTTAGCTCCGATCGTGTCATGCGTACCGCAAAAGCAGTGTCATCTGCGTGGGCGACCTGCAATGCCTTCTTTCCTCTGCACTACGATACCAAAGTAAGGCGCATGGGTAGTTACGCTTGCAAATATATAAGCAGTATTTGTATTACATGTTTTCGTTACATGTGATTTTAGCAAGCGACCCCCTATGCTGACCGCACTGTCAAAAAACAAACTTTGTGAAATCAGACTCGCAAGGTGACTCAAGTTTATATAGATCTTAAGGACCTTAGGGCATTAGTAAGCGCTGCCCTGAAGAGACGGCTGCACGGAAAGAAACAATCTCTAAGAGCACCATTTCCGGGATTGCTTTCCTTATAAGTAAAGTTCTCCCTCACTGGCACATATCATTTTGAATTTTTTCCTCCGCGTAGTCATTTGGTAGGTAGGTAAGAACTTTATTTGCGTTCACATTATTTTATTAACTGGATTTATCCTTGCACCCTTGACTCAAGCAAGACTCAGCATATAAGCTTTTTCCTCCGACAAGTGATTGATGACGATGGGCTGATGAAGTAAAGAACCGTTTCGACGATTACTTTTCAGCGCGAGGACTACAGTGGGATTTAAATTCCGATCCCCCAAGCTGAATTCTTCGTAATCGTATATTTCAACACATCGTAGCTTTCTTCTTTTTTCTCTCTCTTCCTTCAACTTTTCCACTGCTGCTGCCGCGTTGGGAGGTGGTTCAGAGCGTGCATAACATGGAAGGAGCGCGGCAAAAACGAAAGGCAATGCGAGAAACTCGTTGGGAGCTTTCCATCGCGTCGAATGTGCACGATGCCCTATGGAGCTCCCTGGGCGTCGCCACAATACCCTCTTGACAGCTGTAGTTATCCGAGACCCTACTTCAACAGCATGGCGGGAACTGCAGCGCTTAACTTGAGGGGAGGTAGAATGGTAAAGAGGAGGTAGGAAGAGGAGGCAGAGAATGGGTCGAATTGACGGAGTCACGAAATGAGTGAATAACAGGTTTGCCACTCTTCGGTTGTAGTTCCCATACATAGGGGGAGTTCGGGAGAGGAAAAGGGTGACGTGAGAAGGCACGAAAACTAGACACGACCGCGGTTGCAGGCAAACTGAAGGTGCGCTACGGTACTTTTCTCCTATATCTGAAAATTAAGCACCATGCAAATATCTCAAGTCGCCAACTGACCCAGGGCGGGCAGACGCAAAGCCGCATTAAAGCGCCGTACGGTCTAGGCGACACTACGGAAGCGGTCGCACGTCAAATGAACACTTCTCTGCCCGCCGCGGTAGCTTTGCGGCTATGGCATTGCTCGATTTTGACGGGGGCTAAATACAAAATCGCTCGTGCACTTTGATTTAAGTGCATTTTAAAGAACCTCAGGGTGTCAAAATCAATCCGTAGTTCGCCAATACGGCGTTCCTCGCTATCCAACTCTGGTTTGGGCACGTACAGCCCCATAATTCAATTAAAGTTTACCAGTTCTGTCACAATGCGCTGTGCCACGTGAGGCATGACCTCCTCAGAGGTTATGAGCCATGGCGCACACCTCCTCAAGCAAACACGTCTTCCTGTGTGTTCTATGTACTACGCCGACAAAGAGCAGTGGTGCACGCAAGGTAACGTTTAACGTCAACTCACCACTCTCGTATTGGACTAAACGTTGAAGAAACTAAACGTATGCCGTCAACGTATCGTCAAGCAAAGCACAGCACAGACAGTACGTGGGATCCACATAATGTTTTTCAATAGGATTTTTCCGTCTTACTTTCTGTATTACTTTTCTTTTTAAATTCAATAGACAGCTGTACCACTTTGCAATGTTTAGTTTTAAGTTAGTGCAAATTTGCAGTACATGATTCCTCTCTTTAAAATAAAATGAGTCTTTATTATTTACGTTTTTACCTTCTCCGTTTTAGAACTTGTGTGTTGTGGCCATTCCGACTGTTGTGTCTTGATAAACATTTCTTTTGTGGGGTTAAAGTTATCTTCAAAAATTTCATGAGCCATTCCCCTCTGTGAAGGTGCATGACCAACGAAGCTCTTTAGCGCATGACACAGAGCTGACACAGAATTTTGAACAAAACTACGAACATATTTATTCTCCTGATCGGTGGTCATCGTGACGATAGGTACGCATACACATTCGCGTATCACAACTGTTATTAAATCTGTCCGCCACGTATGACAATGAATGACTCATCCCTCTTAAGCAATGGCTCATACCCCCGTAAACGCGGCCTCCCGATTACGTCGACAGAAGAGAAGTGAAATTCTACGCTGGAATGATGAGTGGCAACGGAGCCAGCTGTAGAAGAAGACGCCTACGAACGCGTGAGCAGTGGCACAAGAGCGCTCGCGCGGTTGCGCCGAGGAGGGGGGGGGGGGGCGAACGAGCTAGGTTTTAAAGCCTCCTTGTCAACGAGCCAGCTGTGGAATAAGACGACGACGCTCGAGCCATTGCTGATGATGATAGCATTCGCGTATCACCTATGTTATTAACTCTGTCCGTCACGTAAGACAGTGAATGGCTCATACCCCCTTAAGCAATGGCTCATACCCCCGTAAACGCGGCCTCGCCATTACGACGACAGACGAGAAGTGAAATTGTAAGCTGGAATGACGAGCGGCACTGGAGCCAGCTGTGGAATAAGACGACGACGCTCGAGCCATTGCTGATGATGATAGCATTCGCGTATCACCTATGTTATTAACTCTGTCCGTCACGTAAGACAATGAATGGCTCATACCCCCTTAAGCAATGGCTCATACCCCCGTAAACGCGGCCTCGCCATTACGACGACAGACGAGAAGTGAAATTGTAAGCTGGAATGACGAGCGGCACTGGAGCCAGCTGTGGAATAAGACGACGACGCTCGAGCCATTGCTGATGATGATAGCATTCGCGTATCACCTATGTTATTAACTCTGTCCGTCACGTAAGACAATGAATGGCTCATACCCCCTTGAGCAACGGCTCATACCCCCGTAAACGCGGCCTCGCCATTACGACGACAGACGAGAAGTGAAATTCTAAGCTGGCATGACGAGCGGCAATGGAGCCAGCTGTGGAATAAGACGACGACGCTCGAGCCATTGCTGATGATGATAGCATTCGCGTATCACCTATGTTATTAACTCTGTCCGTCACGGAAGACAATGAATGGCTCATACCCCCTTGAGCAACGGCTCATACCCCCGTAAACGCGGCCTCGCCATTACGACGACAGACGAGAAGTGAAATTCTAAGCTGGCATGACGAGCGGCACTGGAGCCAGCTGTGGAATAAGACGACGACGCTCGAGCCATTGCTGATGATGATAGCATTCGCGTATCACCTATGTTATTAACTCTGTCCGTCACGTAAGACAATGAATGGCTCATACCCCCTTGAGCAACGGCTCATACCCCCGTAAACGCGGCCTCGCCATTACGACGACAGACGAGAAGTGAAATTCTAAGCTGGCATGACGAGCGGCACTGGAGCCAGCTGTGGAATAAGACGACGACGCTCGAGCCATTGCTGATGATGATAGCATTCGCGTATCACCTATGTTATTAACTCTGTCCGTCACGTAAGACAATGAATGGCTCATACCCCCTTGAGCAACGGCTCATACCCCGTAAACGCGGCCTCGCCATTACGACGACAGACGAGAAGTGAAATTCTAAGCTGGCATGACGAGCGGCAATGGAGCCAGCTGTGGAATAAGACGACGGCGCTCGAGCCATTGCTGATGATGATAGCATTCGCGTATCACCTATGTTATTAACTCTGTCCGTCACGTAAGACAATGAATGGCTCATACCCCCTTGAGCAACGGCTCATACCCCCGTAAACGCGGCCTCGCCATTACGACGACAGACGAGAAGTGAAATTCTAAGCTGGCATGACGAGCGGCAATGGAGCCAGCTGTGGAATAAGACGACGACGCTCGAGCCATTGCTGATGATGATAGTTTTTCCGCACGGACGCCATGGCCTAGCCATAGACAGCTTCGCTGGAAAATGGAGACGCAAGCGACACAAGAAAACTTAGCACAGTACACCATAGAGCATAACCTACTAACAGAATTCAGTTACGGTCCTCACTGCAATGGCCACACATCACGTAACATTGCCCAAAACGAGCAACAATAATCCCAAGGCAGTTCTAGCTGATGCAAAGAACCGGAGGGGGGGGGGGGGAGATTGGGAAGAAAAGTTATGGAGGCCAACCAGAGGCGCGTCTGCTTTGCTACCCTGTGTAGGGGGAAACCTCTCATCAGGAGGCTGGCAATTGTTGGTCGGTCATCATGGAATGTGGAAAGCGCAGCAAAACACAAGACGGGGACAAGCACTTTTCTCCGCCCATCTTTTCTTCTTGTGACCGTATTTTGCTGCGCTATTCAGATACCACTCTTATCAGGAGCTAGACCTGTTTGAGTGCTGAATACTGCTGTAATTACGACGGCGCTATTTTGCTACAGTTGCAGACATCAAGCTTCAAAAGCATCGATGCCTTTATATCTGTCGTTATATTCACCTGGTGGGGAAACGCTCATCCATCCGCAACCTTATCGACCTTGTTACCTCAGGCCAAGGACAAAAAAAAAAAAAAAAACTTCAGGAACCTATCAGTGTAACATTTTCGACTGCATTCTGCTTCTCGGAGGTCTCTTGCACTGTTCTCTACGTTGACATTTTTATGCATATATCTAACAACTTCCTGGGCGCCGAAAATACTACCTGCTCATCATACCGAGAAGCCGGTTTGTTTTTTTTTTTTTTTTTTTTTGCCTTACATACAAACAGTAGCACACAGAATGAAAAAAAAAAATCAGTAGCCCTTCCCCTGTCGAGGAACTGGGATTTAGCGAAGCTTGTCGTGTGTTTCTTTGGTGTTCCTCCGAACGAATTGCACTGACGAGTACCACGTTGTGCTCGAACCACAACCGTTCACACGCACTGCAACTGGATCCGAAGTGCTGGTTGAGAAACTCACGTTTGGTGAGACGGCCAGGTGATAAACCTGGCCGTCGCACCGGGGAAGTTGGCGCTGGCGTTGCCGAGGCGTGCACCAACGTTATCGGGTTCCTCGAGGACTAGACGACGCTGACGTTTGGCCTCAACATCGCGCTCCCTCAACTCGGATTCCGCGACTCTTCGCTGACGTATCGCCTGGGCTTCGGAAGCCCTCACGCTAGAATCGGCACATCGACGACGAGCCCTTTCCTGCGCGCATTTATTCTGGATGGATTTCCATAAAATTGCTTGGAAATTAAATCTGTCCGTCACTTAAGACAATGAATGGCTCATACCCCCGAAAACGCGGCCTCCCCATTACGACAATTCTACGCTGGAAGGATGAGCGGCAACGCAGCCAGCTGTGGAAGCAGATGACGACGATGAACGCGAGAGCAGTGGCACGAGCGCGTGCCGAGCACGAGCACGAGCGCAACCCGAGGGGCACCAACGAGCCAGCTGCGTTTGAAGACTACGACGCTCGAGTCAGTGCTGATGATAATTTTGTGCGTACATGAACGCCACCGAAATCTGAAAGTTCTAACAAGCTTCGCTTGAAAAAAAGAAAGAAAAACAGAAGAAAAACTCATTGCACATCATCAGAACTGCGACGACAAAATTTGTCGACGCAGTGTAGCAACAAAGTGGCTAATATGCGAGCTTTGTTTTCGGTTTCGCGATGGTCGCTTAGATGAGAAACCATATTTTAGCTTATAGCCTGTCAATTATAGTTTTGCCAGCCTAGTCATGATGCAGTTTCACATTTCCCGCTCCCACTTATGTTTTCCTTGCATTGGGCCCTTTTACATGTACACAAACCATTTAGTAGGTTTTTTTTTCTTTTTTTTCTCTCTTTCCAATTTCTCAAGTTATTTTCGGCAACCATTTATTTAGTGTTTTTGGTACGTTTGTTATGCAGCACCCATTCTGTCTTAGAAAACTTGTATGCAGCCATGCCCTGATGTTCTTAACACATGCGTCTGCATTTATCTATTCGATATCCGATTCAATATTTGATACTTACAATTCGTATTCAATTCGTTTTCAAAAAGTTAATGTTCGCCCACCTTTAGATATCGGCAAAGACAAAAAACGCAAATTCTTTAAAAAAAAAAGCGAGAGAAAAAAAAAATAGAAGAGCCGTTTTGTGGCATAGTGTTATTTTTTTCGTTTTTTTCTGCTAACAACTTCTGCCACAGGAACGTGCAGGTGCTAAATACAATAAGACCCGCGGCAAGCAACGAAATATGGGTAAAATGTTGTTTACAAGTGAACACAAATAGCATAATTTGATTTCACCGTCTTTACAATTGTACTAACGAGGTCGACACTTTATTGGGTGTGCTGGTAAATTGGTCATAGCTTTCGTAGGGTTCGGTGTCCTTCACAAATATTCTACGACTGTTGAAAATCTTTTAGCGTAACTTACATGCTCATCTTCTACTCAATGTAGCGAATTGCTCTCGGCGAAGATGAACTTGTGGTACAGCTTTTTTTTTTTTTTTTTTTTTTTCCTTTTTTACGACGACTGCTGTCGTTTCTTTCTCGCGATGTTTTTTGTCCCGACGTCTGCACGTCTTTTGCTTTCCTTACTTCTGTCGCCATCGGTGCCTTGTCTTCTGCCGCTACGCTGACTTTTGTTCGCGCGTCGTCTGCTTTCATTTGGCTTGCCGCACACAGGAGACTGGAGGTTCGCTGCTTCGATGCGCTTGTGGCTGGGTAACCGTCCTTTCAGTGCCGAATAGATTCCGTTCTTCCAGACAGTGCTTACATTGTGTGGTGTCGTGTGACCACGACAGGTGGTGTTTTCCATTAGCAGGTATAAGAAGAGAGAACTTCCCCACTGGCGAAGCATATTTTGTGTGGCTTTTTCTCTCTCACGAGTTCTTTTGCGTTTTTTTTTTTTGCAAGTTTGCGCTTTTAAGATAGTGTGCCGCTACGTAACCCTACAAAACGGTTGCCCAATGTAATTTAAAACTCTTTCATCAGCGGGCCTCCTCTGTTTCCCGATCATTCCTCCGCGGATGCCGACAATGCTCCGCATGGGCGCCTTGTGTGAGATCAAATACCTTGGCAGTCAGCATCGTCACCTGTCGTTGAGCGTACGCCTAAGTACATGTCTTACATCCTATTAAGAAGCCGCTTAACGTCGGGGTAAACTCTCAGTTTTATATTCATCGACAATAGAATGTATTGGCGTTGGCATTGGTATTGGTTCGTGCAAACGCCGAAATACCTGCACTAGACAACCGCTAAGCTTAGTTTCTGCACTTACGAAAAGAACAGAACAATTCAAGTTGTTGCAGCTCGACTTTGGGCAGAGACAAGCAGATAATAACAAACTAGGTCAAGCACTAACGTTCACCTGGTAATCATCATTACCAACAAGAACTGCATGCGTGTTGCAGAAGGAAAACACAGAACAAATGAATAAAAAGAAGCACAAATAAAATGTCAATGAAACGATGCAAACGGGAAATGCCATCCAGGTGGAAAGGGAAGCTTGCAAGCGTTACCAGATATCGGGTATCAGTAATTCTCTACATGCATCGGGCTCCCCACCGACTAAAGAAGATAGGACAACATGTAGGATTGCAAGTATAGTTCTTTCCCGCCCCACATGAACTCTCACACATTTCCACAGCATCTGGTCCTATTACAAAATAACAATGCAATGACACCGTCAGGCATCGTACCCGTTAAGTGTAATTTACAAACCCAGTTGCATACAGAATCGCCGTTCCCTATGGCAGCTATTACATAGGCCAGAAGGGATGTGCTTAAACGACTGCCTCCACGGAGCAGAATAACAACGCGCGCAATGGTAAAGATAGGCATTTAGCCATTCACTGTCGCATCGGGGGTTGCAAACCATTGTTCGGATTACTCATTGTCATCGTAAACATGTGATCACCGCACGCAGGAAATTATTGTAGCAGTGCAGACGTTATGGCATTCACATGTGTAGGCAAACCACCTGTCATCTTATCGCAGCAAAAAAAAAAAAAAAAAAATTCACGCGCATGCAGTAGCAATAGCAAGACATTTGTTCATTGGCATTTCATCTGTACTACTCTTACTTATTCCTGTGTTCCTCCTTTCCAGTATGCAAGATGTGCATAATATTACTCGCTTATAAATATGATTCCCAGATTTACGTCAGCGCATGACGCATAATCGATCCTTAGGATTGTATCCCAGTTCAAATAGAGCTATTACACATTATAAATCATTCAGAACTAATTTGCCAATTTTTCACGCTTTTAAAGAATAGCTAGCGGGAGGAGGTACTTTGGAAGTACAATAGCTAGCGGGAGTTATTGGAACAAAATAAAACAAAGCGCGAGAAAGGAAAGAAAGGGTTAGATGTTGAAAGTGCAACTATACATGCTGCGCGTTTACTTTAAGCTTAAGACTAGAACTTTACTCAATACGTATCTCTCTCTACATCATGCCCAAAAAATTAGAACGCCAACAAGTAATCGTAAGACATCGCCACTTTCATACATTTAGCATGTTCGAGAAACGTAGAACAGCAACGATAGAACGCTCTAGGAAAGTGGAGGAAGGATAGCACCGAAAAGCACTGGGCTTGTCGGCTTCAATCTCGAATAATCACAGCCCGCCTATATCTCTCATCTACAAAACTTTTCCTAACGCAGAGAACTCGCGTAAACAATCTGCGATTGGGTCGTTCCTTCTGTGTTGCGAACGCCCGTTTCAGCCGCATTCTGCTTTCTGTCCACTCTGTCGCAATCCTATAGTCAAGCGCTTGCGATGTAAAGCGCTCCTTCGAAGCACCACCAGCAGTCGAGTTCAGTACAGTGTTACGCGTGTTTCCCAACTTTAGTACAGATACACAAGATTGTGGCATCTGTGCCTTGTCTTGAGGCGGAAGTTTAGCATATTGTTCTTATTTTAGTGCCTATTCCAGTAAAACTTTTCGAGTAAATGAAAATAAATGGGTGCTAAAGTGAGTATACATACATTAAGAGCTAAGGAGAAAAGGGGGATCTTGAATGAAAACTGGACACGTTTGTCTGGCAGCAAGCTTAGCATGCTGCTTACTGGATAGGGGCAGTTGGGAAACTCCGTAGGCTCGCCATATATCAGCGAGGTGGCCCCCTGGCTGTCGCCCAAAAAAGTGGGGGCGCTACGATTAAGTTGCGCATTGTTACGCCAGACTGTTATCATACATGCGTAATCAACAAACGGTGCTAGTGAAGGTCCCCGGATTGATGTATGCGGACGGCATAGTGCTACTACCGGACAATGCAATAGATTTGCAATATTTGGTTTTTGGTAGACTGAGAATTTTAGATTGCCGTCTACCAAAAACCAACCCACACAGGCCGCTACCTACACTTCTCACCCAACCATCCGGCAAACCACAAGGCATCGGTCGTAAATTCTTTATTGAAAAGAGTCGAAACTCATTGCACATTGGAATCAGATCAAAAGAAAGAAAGGAGAACGGTTCTCAACGAACTCAAAAGGAACGGCTATACAACAGAATTCATTCGAAAAACAACCCGACAACAAAAAAGAAAAAAACAAACTACGAGACCTCCAACCGTTGACTCCCCCTCGACCACAGAAACGAGTGTCCATCCCATACGTCAAAGGTACCAGCGAAGCTCTCAGCCGAATATTGAAAGAAGAAGGCCTCAAGGTCGCGCATAAACCGATGAACACTTTGAATATGCTCATTCCTAAACCAAAAGACCGTCCACCAAAAGAAAAAGCTCAAGGCGTCGTCTATAAAATCAGCTGTGCCGACTGTCCGGCGTCGTACATCGGGGAAACCGAAAATCTAAAAGAAAGAATCAGACAACATGAAAACGACGTCAGAACATTCAACCGAATACGCAGCGCCGTCGCCGAACATTCCGAAGACGCCGACCACAAGATTTCTTTCCAGGAAACCCAAATCCTTCAAACAGAGACAAACTGGCGAAAAAGGCTACTACTCGAGTCTCGGCACATTCAGAACACGGCGGGTAATATAAACCGCGTGAAGGGCATTCTTCCTTCTTTGTATGTTCATGGCCTTGCAGACGCGACGAAGGGAAGAAAGGACCCTCCGCTCTAGGGCAGCAACACCAAAACAACTCGTCCCCCTCCCCCCTGTCCCTCGTCAACGCATTCCCGCGACTAAAGGGCGCCCAGCATCGGTCAACCCAGCCGACCAGCGACGCCGAAGCCCCCCCCCCCCCCCCCCCACGCCCACCACCTATTTTGTCTGTCTAGAACAGGTGCCCTGCCAAGTGTCTCCGCACCTTACGCTCTCTCCCCCTTCCTCTCCTTTGTTACGACGGACCTTTTAAAAGCGGCACACCGTCACCTCCGAAGAATACCCCCTGAAGAAGGAGCCGAATTGGTTCCGAAACGTCGGGCTAGTAAATTTCCTTATTTGGTTGGAGTCAATCTCTTAGTCTTAAACGTATACAGCTGCGCTAAATTTCGCATTAGGGAGTATCGTAATGGTCGGTGAATTTTTTTATGCCGTTTTTCTCTCTGCTGCTATTGCTGTGCACATTTATGTGGGTAAAAATAACGATCGAAGTATTCTTATTTGTTTTTCTCTCTTTGTATTAGTATGCGGAAAGTGATTGCAGTTCTGTTAATTACTCAACTTTTTTCATGACATGTTCCTGTTGCTACTGCTCTAATAAAGTTATTACTGCGTTTTACATGTATTGTAATAAGTAAACCGAAGTTGGCCCCGACGTAAGCTTCTTCTTACGTGTAAAATAAATTATAAACGGTAATTATACATCAAAAGGGTGATAGAACTCTTTCTGTTCGTCATTCGTGCTTTGTTAGGGACTCAATGGTGTGGCGTAGTAGTATATCAGTACGGTCAGTGTTTAGTCCTGAACTCGCCGCATTATGCGCACTCATGTGACGCATTGATTAGCACACAACGCCGTCTCACTTCCTGCTTCCAAACCTCATGTTTACCCGTTCCCATCCACTGCGAACATCGTGTAGCGCAGGGATCCTTCGCGACGTTGAAGCAAGCGCTGACTTCGTTAGAGAATTTGCCGGGTAAGCGAATATTTACGTGAGCTTTCCGGGCGGGCAGGCCTCGTAAGGAAACGCGAGTTCTCGATCCGCTCGCGGTGACGCCGAAGAGAGCTTGTCCCTCGCGAGCAAACACTTCAAACGACCGTCGGACAATGAGAACTCTACCGACTTTCTACGCCGGATGTGGCAGTCAACACTAGGGACTGCCGCCGGGACCATTTCACCGGGCGGTATTTCGCAGCTGCTTTGGCCGATTGTAAACCGGTGGACATATCCATGCTCAAGAGGAACTGTGTTTTTTGTTCATTTTGTTCACATGTTCACCGCTTCCGAATGACAAAAGCAGCGAAGTCTTCGTAATCTTTTGCTGTGGCCGTTGGCGTTTAATTGATGTTAACGTAGTTAATGATAACGTAGTTAGGTGTCCATAGAAATCAGCAACAGTATATTTCCATGTGCACTCACGCTTGAACCCCATTCATCTTCAGCTACGCTCTTCTCCATTTCTCCAAGGACGTGCTTATGAAAAACATTTCGTTCTCCCAATTGGATCATAACAAAATAGAGAATGATTGAAATACAATAGTCATCACAATGAAAATATATGAAATCTATAACATGACGGAATTCCGTCAATCAACCGAGTTTCAACAATTTTCAACTAACCGGTGCCAACACACCTGTTAGTTGAAACTTGTTGAAACTCGGGTGATATTTTGAAAAATAATTACCTAAAAAAATGTACCCTTTCATTTACGCTGCTGTGTTGTGAAGTTCCAAAGAATAACATTCCCTCCGTCCCCGACCCCTCCGTATTAAAGTGGGAAGCCGCGTTGCCCAGCTCGAACCCGCGCGACCCGCAAGAGCTGGTAGATGGCGAAGGTTGCAGGAGCCCTGGATTTTCCCGGCGTGGGAGCCCCGGCTCGCTGCGTTGACTTTTTCGTTTTGCATCAAGTGATTTGTCTCTCTCTGCCAACAGCGCCGAAAGTGTACTCCCTTTTAACAATATATGCATTTACGTCGCTTACTATTCCCATTTCTGCTACGTTAAAGCAATGTTTTAACCAGGGATGAGAGGGGAGGTCATACGACAGGCGCAAATTGTTCGGCTCCCTCCCAGCAGAGGGAACTTTGACTCGATGATGAGGGCTCGATGATATAGTCACCCAGCGAGACACGTAGGGAGTGTTCATGCACGTTCCACAAGCGTTAAGATTCATAGAAAATGGTGGAATTAACTGGTCAGCAGTCGAGATAAGAGGCGATTAGAGTATTGGTGCAAAAAAGCAGGGAACAGCTTGATATAACCGGAGTAATTGCAAACGTAGGTAGAGAGAGAGAGAGAGACAGAAGAAAGAGGAAAACAAACGTAAGTAAGGGTACAGTATAGTGATAGAGGTGTTAAATACGAAAGTTAAGATCGAGGTGAGATAGTCTGAAGGCTAGAGAGCGATAAATCTATTAATACCTCATTAAATCAAGCAGGCTAGGTCACTTTTTGTCCCCGCCCCGTTTAAAGAGGATGCCAATGAGCATCATCATCATCATCAAAGCGACAAATTTAAAACATAGTGCGATTGATTACAGTGAGCTTTAGGCTGGTATAACGACAGAGCGAGTGCCATTCAATCTGTTTGGACGCGCAAGCAGCAGGGAGGGAGACAGAGTGATTATGCGTGTACACATGTTGAGCGTTCGTCCGTATACGCTTGTGTGACGCCGTGCGTGTGTCCGGGCACTGTGAGCCGGCTCGCGCGCGCGCGCGCGCGTGCGTGCGTGCGCCACTTGTGTGAGCGCTTGCTTGCATGCGTGCATGTGTGCGAACGTGTAAATTCTCGTTTGAGGATGCATGCGTGTTATGTGCTGGCATGTATGTGTGCGCATGCGTATTTGTGCGTGCGTGCTGTGTGTGTTGTCCGTGAGTATTTTCTTGCTTGCACATACTCTCGGTGAGAATCGTATATAGAGTTTATATAAATCTACATATAAATCCAGGAGACAGCAGCGAATGACACTGCACTTATAGCATTATCTCTTCTCAAAACTAGACTGACACGGTAAAAAAAAAAAAAAAAGCGTCTGTGATTTCAGTATCACCGCCCTGCATTTCGTCACGATGGCACACTGTCTACTATCTGCTCGGCCCCGTGAAACGCTGCCTAGCGGTTCACCTTCGTTATCTTCCTTCCTTTGACGGCCGCTAAATGTATGGATCCCGCTGACGCGTTAAATCTGCACCGTGTTTGCGTCATACATCGCTTTTGCCTCCCAACAAGCTTTCGGCGTCACACTTTACCTGCTACATCGACATTAAGCTTTAAGCTGCTTGCCTTCGGAAAACAAAATTAACAAAAACGAAAGCACGTTGGCCGCCAGGAACCAGCTCACGGACAGTTTCATTGATGACTGGTAACCTCTTGACACGTAGCAAGTTGTGCGTAATTAACGAAGCTTCGTTAAAGACGCTTTGATCCATTTTTTTGTCGAAGTCGAGAAATTCATTTGAAGTTCGATTATTTCAGAAATACCTTGCTGCAAAAAGTACTTCAGTGTGTTCAGCACAAGCGCAGTTACTGGCAATCAAAGACAACCTTTCACACTCTTCGCGGTGCTCCTGCTGCTTCTTCCATGCATTTTATTGTGAGGCGGGGCGTGGCCATAACGCTCCACCAACTGAACGGCACCGTGGCGCCCCGTTCAAATTTGATTTTGGATGTTCCCGGAGACCCCACTACCACTACACCGTAAGTTGAGGCAGCTCCTCAATTTACGGTGGCGTTCCCGGTGTCTCATCCCTTTACTGCGCTACAGTGTACTAAAGATAGTTACGCGCGGCTTTCCCGCACCGAGTGGAAAGCAGCACATTTTCTTCCGCACTTATCTCTACAACAATCGCACAATTTCCGAGGGTTGAACGAAACGTCGCCTTTGTGTTCAAACTACAGAAACTTGAACTAGTTGGCATGGATTCATCGTGAACGAAGGTAAGCCATGCAGACACAGACACAAGAGTACCAGACACAATGAAGCCAATATGTTTGCTTGTAACGAGCTTCGACCATGATGGCGACACAGCCTTAAGGTGTGCAACTCGGGAAGCAGACGACCTGTTCCATTCAGATGTTGGGGCTGAGCCGCAGGGAGCTCCTGAGAGTGGACTCGTCGCGGCACCCCGCGGCGGCCGCGCTCTCTGCGTTACGTACCAGACAAAACTACATCCAACTGTAGAGCGTTTGCTAAGTATACACGACAGGGCTGGAGTGCGCGTTCGCGTTCATGAGCTCCAATCTGACCACGCTGTCTGGTGCGGACCGGCTTTGCCTGGCGCCAGCTCGGCCAACGGACAGCAGCCACATCCAACTTTCGCATTTTGAAGCGTTACCAATAGCTGAATACAAAGCGAAGACTGCCAAGGCCTAGCCAGGAGCGACCAGGAGTGAGTGCGCATTGGCAAGGGTACGTCTAGTTTGCCTTTAAGTTTCGCGTAGTTAGAGGCTAATTGAGTGTTCAAAACTAATCAAAATTAGCGACGCCAGACGGTTACGACACCGATAAGCAGTGTGGCCAAAGTTTAGTTCCTACGAGGGACTGCATGTCTACGCGGAATGCATGTCATCAAAAAAATCACCAGCCCTTCCCCTGTCAAGAAAATGGTGGTAAGCGATGCTTGTGGCAGGACGACGTTGTCGCAGGCGTTCCATTTCGTTTGCCCTAAACTCAGGGTCGGCGGCTCTTCGGTGACGTTTGGCCTCAACATCGCGCTCGCGCATCTCGGGGACCGCGGCTCTTCGCTGACGTTTCGCCTCGGCTTCGGAAGCCCTCACGCTAGAATCAGCACGTCGACGACGAGCCATTTTCCGAGCGAGTACGCAGCGCCGTTGCTCAATAGCAGCCTGCTCCTCGGCGGAACGCACCACGCGCGGCCTGCCCATCTGGTCGTCGAAACTGATATAAGGCGAGGGAAGGCCGGCGGAGCGCGCGCCAACCCCTTTCCCACTCCGCGACACACCAAACGACCCTGATTGGTCGCGCGCATAACGTATACCGGCGCCGGCGCAGCTTTCCCCGCAACTGCTCTACTCTGGGAGCAGCCGCCACGACCGCCGACATTTGTGAGGCAATACAAGCTCGCTAGAAAAGTCCCAGTTTCGCTCAAAAGGCGAAGCATTGATTGCGAAAGGAAATTAGCGGATAGCTATACGAAGTAAAGTTAGTAGATTTATCGGCCGTATAAACTTGTAAACATAGGCATATTAACTAAATTCACAAGCATGGTGTCACGCGCGCACAAGCGAACATGAACACACATCTCGATCGATGACCGCGGGAACTGGCTGTCAAAACGCTGAAATGAGCAAGAGCGGCAGAAGCAGCGAACGAATTGACCTTCGTCCTGGTCTCGCATCAACGCAAACTAAGCTGCGAAAACACAGCGCATGGCGGGCTGTGACCCGACGCAAATGGCTTTCAAGATGCAAGGGCCCGGGCCACGTAAGGCCACCTCGTGACAGTGAGCCGCGATCGCCTGCTCACTAAACAGTTTTAGAATTGCGTTTGTCGGCTTATGTACGTTAAACGTAAGCACGTTTGCGGGACGTTATACGGTGCACGTTCTTTCAAGACTTTTAGTTTACCGTACGGGAATGCAAACGTAAGGAAGACGTTATAAAACAGGACCCTGTCAGGTGTCTCGTGCCAAACGTATCCAAGCCAAGACAATCCATTAGTAATCCTGTTTCTTTGAGGACGCGTCTCGTTAGGCCTACGGGCGCCGGAATCGCCGAACAGTCCCAGAAATTGGACGCGCTATGCGCTCATAACTAACGTTTCAGGTGAGTTTAGAGAAAGCGAAAGCCCATTTCAAACGTTACTGGCCCTGAGCATAAGTGAGAGTGTAGCCGTCACGTGAATTCACGCTGAAGCGGGAGCCGTTGGTGCCGCCATGTTCGACAACGCTATTTCTTAGCGTCCGTAACTCCGTATACATTACGAACGTTAAACTGGCGAAATAACGTACGTTATCATAGCGCACATAAACCAGAGCAACCCAATAACGTTCGGAGCATTCTCAGTGAGGACGACGCTATTTCTTTACGTACGTAATGCGTTTACGTTTGGTTGCAAACGCTTAACTATAACTGTCTGCTGCCGCACGATTTCACTCGCACGTACAGGATACGGCGCGCGGACTTTATACAGAACCTGACGGCGACGCCAACGACAGAAATGCGGCTGGAGTGTCCATATAATTGCTATCGTAATAAAAGTATGGCTGTCAAGCAGGCACTGTTATAAATACTAAGCAACAAGAAACGTTCTACGGTAAGGGCTCCCTACACTATTAAAACATGAAAACACGTATCTTCAGCGCAATGCAAAACAGCTAAGAACGCTCGAGCGCACATAGCATGGTACAGAGGTTGAGAGACCGCGCATTATTGCCATACTGCAAATATCGTAAGTGTACGGCTTTAGTAGTAGCCATATTTCTTTTGCAAAACTGGCGCACCATATACTTCAGAAGCCGCTGCACGCAACCTTTTTGAATAAATCAACATAAAACCCTCTGCACCGAACGGCATGTGTTCACAGGCCGCATTTCTTAACGAACCGTTTCATTTTCCTTTCTTTTCGAACTTCGTAAACAAGCCACGCAGCTCGGACGCTGCCGGGTCGTGTTAGAATCACTGGCACCACCACTGATTGCTGTGCATGATAAAAAAAGAATGCAAAATTAAATTCAACGTTACAAAAGGGCAGTACCTGTTTATTGCTTCCAGGCCGCCCTGCCCCCCCTCCATCACTCGTTCGCACAACAAAATACGAAAGTCTTTAGGAACGTGCAAAAGAACTTCCTGCGGCCTTACCATGAAACGTTGCCGAAGCAGTGTGTCATACGTTGGCAGAAGAACGCTACCACGATCCTCGGGCGCATTTTGCACAGTAACGGCGTCGCGAACCCGGCAACGTGACGACGGTATCTGACTGGGCTTCGCACATGCTGGGTCTTGCCGCCTCTCAAGCTGCCAGTCATGGCCGGAACCACCTCATCGGGATACACGTAGGGCCACCTGCCAGGAATCGGCGAATCCCCATAGCTCGGCCGCGAAACGGCTCGAGTGTGTGCCCTTGTCGTTTACTGTGTTGCTCTACATGGTCCGCCATTGTCCGCCGGCGGTAGCTTGCCAGTAGGCGACGAGCCATCAGCATGGGAACAGGTCTTTTTGTCACAGTGGCACGTCTTGTCCGCAGTGCGCTACCTCGGTGTGTGATGAGTACGTGCGATTTTGTGGTCACTGTGTGGTTGTGCTACGGCTCTGTGACACGTGAGAATGATGCCGTTTAAGTCTTGTGCGCAAAGGTTCCGCGCAAGCTACCCCAACGACCTGTGTTCTTAACCAGAAGGAAGAAAGCCGCCGTCATGAGTTACGGACAACACCGTGGAAGGAATACGAAGTAATTGGTTCTAAAGAGGTAGGTGAAATAATTTCTAACCAACTCTGTGGTAATTAAAGCACCAATTACATAAAAAGAAAGATCACGCAGCTGTGCGCCTAACCACGTCCCCGTCAGCTTTTCTCGAAAGCGTCTCTCTCAGCAGTTTCTAGAAAAAATAACTAAATAAAATAAAATACAGAGCTGCGTTTGTCCTTGCTTCATATTTCTGGCCACTGCCACAGCCATTCTTCTGACCACGACACAAAAGGCACAATTTTTGCTATTTCAATGCATCGTACTTAACACAAACAAAACAAGTGTTCACAATTGACTCCACCTGAAGCCGTGCTATATACTGCTAGCCATGTTTCTATGAAATAAATTGCTGTGATTGTAGCATAGATGGTGATGAAACGACCGACTGATAATTTCGTTTTCTCAAGTGTGTGTGTGTGTGTGTGTGTGTGTTCGGCATTTCAAGATCATCACACGCAAGAATCCACTGACGACCAATTTTCAGACAATCACGAGTCGTTTCTTGCTGCAATGCGTTGATTTTATAAGTAATAAGTAAAACTCCTGCCTTTGATATATGTCGTCCGACAACGGAAGTAAAGCTCTTATATTCTCTTGCGCTCGGAAGTACACACGCCTATGATTCGGTTTACAGCTACTCCTGATCAATTTATACAGCGTATCAGTCTTGTTTGTCCAACGAACCCGCCGTGGTTGCTCAGTGGCTATGGCGTTGGGCTGCTGAGCACGAGGTCGCGGGATGGAATCCCGGCCACGGCGGCCGCATTTCGATGGGGGCGATATGTGAAAACACCCGTGTACTAGATTTAGGTGCACGTTAAAGAACCCCAGGTGGTCCAAATTTCCAGAGTCCCCCACTACGGCGTGCCTCATAATCAGATCGTGGTTTTTGCACGTAAAACCCCATAATTTTTAATTTTGTCCAACGGGGCTCATCGCCACGGGGACATCGTGACTGTGCACGCAGAAAAGAAAAAAAAGTACTAGTAGGCGAAAAGAGCGTGATCGTTCGCGGCTCAAAGAAGAAAGCCGCCGCGGAATATTGCCAAATGCTACAAGTGTCACACATGGTGGTGACGTCATCATCGGAGCAAGCAGGCTTTGTTATATCTAGCAGGTGCTGGGGCCACGCGTTTTCGTCTTTTATTCACTTTTCTTTTTCGAGGACAAGCGTAAGTTAAAGTTTTAATGTCGTTGTAGCAGGCGAACGTGTGCCGCTGAAAGCTTGCCGGGCAGCAGAAGTGATGCACTACGCAATGATCGTGCAGGTTTAACGCGTCACCAGCATCAAGACTTTGCGCTGCCGCCGATGGAAGGAAGAAAACGAAGGCGCCCGGCTAGGGCAGCTCCTCACGGGGCCGTGCTGATGGTGCCATCATTGCGAAATGCAGGGCGGCGATATTGACGTCACAGGCACTCCCCACCCCCCGTCTCGCTTTGAGAAAGATCCAGCATAGAGAAAGAAATTCAACAACAGGGGACACTCGGCAAAAACTGGCAACAGGAAACGCGTCACCATACGTCACCCCATAGTATTGATGCCGAACGTTAGCTGCCGCGAGTATCGAAAAAAGAAAGTGAAATTAAGTTAACAGACATTGATTTATTTTTTAATTCTTTGCCGTGAAAACTAAAACGTTTTGCGTATAAATGAACTTAAACTTTGCGACGTATTTTTCTCGGCTTACCTATAGCGACAGGCCAATGACGCGCCAGATGCATGCGTCATCCGCCAGACACTCCCCCCGAGGCGAGCGAGGGCGGCTGCGCGCGCGTTTGCACTGCACTATTGGACTACGGCAAGGTGAGAAATCTTGTATCGCAGTCTACGACGCAATTAGGCTTACGGCACGGGACCGAGACTTGAGACGCAGTTAGCGAAAAACAGCTCGGCCGTCCTGGCGCAGTTAATTTGAGGTAATGAATCGCGCTGGGACATGTTTCCGACGCTTCCTAGGGGATTATTGTAACTTATTTCGGTTCTGTTGAGGCACACTGGCCGCGCAGCGCGCTGTGATGCAGAAATGCCTCCTTTAGTAAAGGAGGCATTGGACGCAGTTAGCGATAAGCAGCTCGACCGAGGTGACAAAGTTAGTTTGGCGTGTAATGAATCTTGGAGGGACAAGTTTGTGCCGTTTTTTGTGGCCCCGCAACAACATATACCTTTTTTCGATACTCACGCCTGTCGAAAACGCGATGGGCGATTGCCAAGAGTGATAACATGGGAGTGTGTTGCTGGCGTCGGCAGAACGCGCGAAAGATAACGCCGAGGAACATATCAGAAACTTGTAATTGGAAAATTCCGTCTTCTAAAGGACTTAAATCAGGCTTGGCACCCACGCATTTGTCTTGAGTGCGAGTAGAAGGCATTCTGCGAGCGTCCGGATGGGAGCTTCTGTTGCGTCCGTCTCTGTGTATGTAGACGCGTCGCCCGAGGCCAAGTTTTGTCAACGCGAAGTCGCCCGTGTATTTGTGTTGCTCACGACCTACTCAAATACTGACCTGCTCAGCTGGCGGCTCTCTATGGAGCCGCCTGCGCCCGCTCTCGTTCCAGACTTCGCCGCTAAGGTGGCGCTCGAGTTACCCCACCCGAGCATCGACGGGCAGTGGTTACAGCACACGCGGGCGCGCTGTACAAGTGCTTCACTCACGCAACGTGCTCAAATTTAGGCATATTTTTATTTATTGCGATGTTTGTGACAGTGAGAATGCTCATCTGCACTTCAGCTAACATTTCAAAGCGTTTATTTACAAAAGAAGCAACTGCACCAAAACTGGCGCACTATTCGGTTCTTCAGCAAATAACTGAAGTTGCGCACGTTTCTTTCTTTGTTTCGTTGACCGTGCAAGTGAGAAATGGGCTTATTTGTCGTGCACGAGCTTAACGAACCTTATTAGGCGCTCTTCTGTAGAGCCGTCCTGTGTAAATACTATTTCCAGCGGTCGCTTGGAGGGCAGTTGAATTTTTTTTCTTAATCCCGCAATAGCGCATAACCTTTAATTAGCATCTACCTCACGCACCTATACATTGGAGAACTCCTGTCTCGGGTACGCCAGCCCACCTTTCCATGTCCTAATGATCCGCACAGTCGCAGCTAAGATGGTAGAGCATGGGACCTATAGATATATATAGCTTTCCACGCACCACTGTAATATCGCTATGTCTTCTGCGGCTCTTACTAGAAAGCTGGCGCTGAATGTTTTTATGCTGCTAGATTTGTTCGGGACTCTTTAACAAATATTTTGGGTCCCCGAGAGTGTCTAAGGTGCATTGTAATGTTCAAGAAAGTCTACAATGTGCGATAAAATTCCAAAGCCCAGTGGTGCAAGTCTGGGCACCATCAACTTCGCAATCTTCAAACTCTCATTGAAGATTAGTGGTGCATCTGCTTGCACCAATTCATGACTTGTCGTTCTGTGACAGGCTTTGCGACGCGCGTAATGTATACGACCGAGGACCGTTTATTTAGTGTATAAAATTTGACTGTGTAACGTACGTGCTTGCACCTCGTTCCATTTCATTTTGCTGATTACATGCTGCTCACTTTTGGTAGGGCAGGCGCTGCGCGTCACCTAGGGTACAATGGATAGAAGTATTGAAAGCAGTACATCTTGCCTTCAGTCTTTATGTCATATTCTAGCCTAAAACCATCTCAAGTGAAGTAAAGGCTATCCTAGCAATCTAACCTTGATTGTAGGGATTTCGGGCTGTTAAACGAGACGAATAAATAATGAAGACGTCCGCGATAAGCTACCAACGGCAATACAGTTTTTTTTTATTTTTTTGCGGCAAAACTTATTTGCACGAACGCTTATTGCAAAAATATTTCGTGCAACCCTTGCCTCGCATGCTCGCAATGCAAATTTGATAACGGTGGCGAAAGTATTCGGGAAATACCACTAAGTGATAACAAATGTACGGGCACATCTCTTTAATCATAGAACGCCTAGGTATAACAATTAAAGGTACGTAGCTGCATTTTTGGCACGTCAAATAACACTAGGGCAGTCTCACCTTTTCTAGAAACTGCAGGCCTTGATCTATTTTTTTCACCCAAGTGCGTAAAGCGAGAACTCAATGTAAGGCGTATGCCAGGCATCTTACCTTGCCGTGATTTACAGAAAGTCACGTAGCAGTGTGACATCATTGTTGAATTTGTTTAATAAACGTAATTTTGCTCAATTTATTAGTCGTACAAAGTGAATACCCATGCAAACATCGCCGCTTGGCACGAGCAGACGAGAGCAAAAGTGCGGCGCAGATGGGGTAACTAGTAGCGCCATAAGGCTCGTAGTGGCAGAAATATGACCTAGAACAGGCGCGCTGGCGTTCTGCTCGCTGGTCAGGTCAGTAGTACAGTAGGTCGTGGTGTTGCTAAAGTGCAGGAAATAATGCCCAGAAACGGGGGGACTGCTTGCAAATCAATGTTTTCACATTTTATGGTTTTGTTTGGGATGACTCGGGTATTTTCTACGCCATGTATGTAAAAGCGAATTGCTTTTGTTTGTAATGCCGCCAATTCACCGCAGTCGCACGTTTCGCCTCTACACGCAGTATTCCTATATCTAAATACCAAATGGCACATGCTTGTAATATTCTGTTACATGCCTGTAAATGTAACATGTTTGTAATTTACTTTAATTTTTAAGCTGCTGCCGTCCCATAGAGCTTCATACGGGAACTATTGCTTACCTGGGGTCATAACGTTGGATGAACGCGCACAAAGTGCGGAACGAGCTTTCATATAGAGCAAAATAAATATTTCCTCATTTCACAAGGAGTCTAGAGTCTACTTTGTGAAATTGCACATGGCACAGATTCGATGCGACTTGACAAGATCGTTCGCAATCATTTTTACCAAATAATAAACCGATTCCGCACGAAGTCTGTGCGCGGTCGGGCAAAAAAAAAAAAAAAAAGCGCAGCCGGCGTGCTAGCTAGCGTTCAAAATGCGCGCGCCCGAAACCGAAAACGGAAGTGATTGATACCGACCGCTTGGCGCGCTGCGGTCAATTCGGCCGCTGGGCTCTATGGCAGTGTCCGCTCTAGTTGAATTCCTTTCTCTACGGATCCAGTGTCGTTTGTTATCTCGTGGATTTAAATATGTATTTAAATAAACTCTATATACCATTGTGTAAGAGAAAGTCTAAAAGTAGGATTGAAGATTGTTATGCAGAAGACAAAGGTATTGTTCAATAGCCTGGCAAGGGAAAGAGAATTCATGATCGCCAGTCAGCCTCTAGAGTCTGTGCAGGAGTAGCTTATCTAGGTCAATTACTCGCAGGGGATCCTGAACATGAGAAGAAAATTTAAAGAAGAAAAATTGGTTAGGGTGCATACGGCAGGCATTACCAAATCCTGACTGGGAGCTTAATTAACACTGTCATTGAAAATAAAAGTTTACAATCACTGCATTCTACCGATTCTAACATATAGGGTACAAACTTGAAAGTTAACAAAGAAGCTTGAGAACAAGTTATAGACCGCGCAAAGAGCGATGAAACGAATAAAAAGTCGCAGTTTCGCCCGAAAGGCGAAGCATCGATTACGATAGCAAATTAGTAGAGAGCCATACGAACTAAGGATAGTAGTTTTATCGGCGGCCGTATAAAGTAGTAAATATTCGCTTACTAACTAAATAAACAAGCATGGTGTCACGCGCGCACAGGCAAACATGCACAGAAATCTCGCTCGATGACCGCGGAATCTCGTCAAAACGCGGGAGTGAGAAAGTGCGGCTGCGAGCAAATTGACCTTCGCACTGGCTCTCGCTTCAACGCGAACTAAACATGGAAAGCACAGCACATACGAAGCTACCAGCACTCGGCGCATGCACTTTGTACCATCGCAGATCACTTTGAAGATGAGGCCCCCGCGGGCGCACACTTCGACAACATCGCAGATCGCTTCCAAGATAGGTGCGTGCGCGGCAGCTCCGTGAGCAGCAGCCGCAAGAGCAGAACACATCCCCCCTCACCGTCTCCGTCGCTACCTCCCCGTACTTCGCGCGCGAACGAAGACCGCGCGCGCTTCCGGCCGCCTTCCCCTCCCGCGTGCGCGAGATTAGGCTGCGGGTGCCGGCTCACCCTCGCACGCTTTCACTCGCACACACAGCGTACGGCGCGCGGCAACAGTTTTATCGCCGGTGGACTTTATACGGAACCTCACGGCGACGACGACGGCAAAAATGCGCTTGGAGTGTCCATATAATTGCTATCGCAATAAAATGTGGGGCGTAACCTTAAGAGACAGGAAGAGAGCGGTGTGGATCAAAAAGCAAACTGGGATAGCCAGTATTCTCGTTGACATTGGGATAACTTCAGCTTCTGCAACCGTAATCTTTACCAGGAAAACCCTGCAGCGAGCGCTACGTGCTTTGCCTTGTTCAAACGCGTCTTATCATCTATCATGTAGTTTTGATACTTGTTTTGTGCTTTTCTTTATTGAAACGAATAGTGCGGTGGGTCTTGCATGAGTAATTCCAATGGAGATGGCACTTTTCGCTTCAATTCGTCGAATGGTTTTATGTCGACTGTTCTGTTGATGGAGACGAAGAAATCCCGCGATGCGAGCTTCAATTCGTCGAATGGTTATCTGTCGAATGTTCTGTTGATGGAGACGAATAAATCCCGGGATCCTAGTCATATTTCGCTGTAAAAATGGAACTGGGCGGGCCACGTAATGCGTAGGACAGTGGACTAAAGAATGGGTGCCAAGGGAAGGAACGTGCAGTCGAGGATGGCAGAAAATTAGTTGGGGTGATGAAATTGGGAAATTTGAACGCGCAAGTTAGAATCAGCTAGCGCAGGACAGTGGCCATTGGAGATCGCTGGGAGAGGTTTTCGTCCTGCAGGGGTCATAAAAATAGGCCTGATGATGATTTTTCATTTCTCTCCGAGAGTAGCATGCGCACACACACACACACGCATGCGCGCACAGACACCCACACACATGTTCACACGCATACCTATGCCTACACACGAACACTCACGTCCGCGTATACATACCCAATTACAGGCACCCACACATGCACTTACGCAAGCGCATGGACAAAAATTCATGCACGCGCACGAAAATGCGCGCATACAAACACGTGCGCCCATGCTTACACATGTATACGCATTGGCCCGCAAGCAGATGTATATACGGAGGCACGCGCACACAAACACGCGCGCACACAAGCATGCTCGCGCGCACTCAAGGCGTGCACAAGCATAATCACTCTATCCCTCCCGGCTGCCTCTCCAAAACATTCGCGTGCAAGCAGACCGAATGACACTCACTCGGCCATTACCGTTCCTACGTCCGCTGTAATAAATCGTTTTACGGTTTAAACATGCTGCCTAATTTTTCAAAGTCAATGTGCCCTCAGCTGGGAAGGTGCAGCACGGTTTGCTGTTGTCGTATACGACTTCCCACGAAATTATAATAATATGAACTAGAGCACTGCACGGGCCCGGGCCGGGCCGTCCGAAGCGTTTGTCGGCGGGCTCGGGCCGGGTCCGGGCTTAAAGCCGCGGGCCTGGGCCGGGTTCGGGCTTGAAGCCACGGGCCCGGGCCAGACTCGGGCCCGCTTATTGAAGGGCCTGGCCTTCGAGCACAAGGCGACCGTTATGCATTGCATGGTTCAATGCATTCTGTGCCAAGCTAAAGTGACACGTGCAAGATCATCATAATCGGCCTGTATTTATGTCCACTGCAGGACGATGGCCTCTCCCTGTGGCCTCCAATTAACCCTGTCTTGCGCTAGCTGATTCCAATTTGCGCCTGCGAATTTCCTAACTTCATCACCCCACCTAGTTTTCTGCCATCCTCGACTGCGCTTCCCTTCTCTTGGTATCCATTCTGTACCTCTAATTGTCCATCGGTTATCCATCCTACGCATTACATGGCCTGCCCAGCTCCATTTCTTCCACTTAATGTCAACTAGAATATCGGTGATCCCCGTTTGTTCTCTGATCCACACCGCTCTCTTGACTGTATATCGTATCAGATGACTGGATATCTTATCAAAGAAAATAGTAAAACCGATAAGTTTTCATTTTTAACAGCGGAGCAGTTTCAGCCGGGCGTAATGTGTCTGCTGAATCCAAAAGTGTGGGCCGATCCTGGCAGCAGTGCAGAAAGGGTCCAAGCGCAATGGCACCTACACCTGTGAACTAGCGAAGCTGAGCCTGGATAAGTCTAGCTAAGAATGGTGGGGACTACTTAAACTTAGTCAGTCATCGATAGGCAATTAATAGCCAATCAATAGCTATTCGATAATCGATCAATAATCAATAAGTTCCCGAAAATGCTGGGAATGACTTGGTAGTGCTTAGCCTAGCCCAAATACGTGGCCAATACCTTACGATAGCCAATCGACAGCCAATCAATAGCTAATCGATAATCGATCATTAATCAATAAATTCGGATAACTCGGTTGTGCTTAGCCTATCCCAAATACGTGGCCAATATCTTGTGATAGGCAATCGATAGCCAATCAATAGCTAATAGATAATCAAGCAATAATAAATAAATTCCAGGAAATGCTGGGGATGACTTGGTAGTGCTTAGCCTAGCCCAAAAGCCAGGACTAGCTAGGTGACCATCAGCACCGCTGTCTCTTTAGCATTGCGCCGCCAGAGCAAGCTACGCAATTTTTTTTTTCTTTTCCGCAAAAACGAACATTGTTTCCGCCTAAGGAAAAATAAATTATACAAAGAACCACTCCTCAAACCATTTCCATGTTACCGCTTTTGTGATTGCACTATTACCAGTGTCGATACTATTGCATTACTTTAGCGTTACAGGGCCAGTTACTTTTGTGCTTCAATGCATAAAACAGCGTTTTCCCCATAAAGTTAACTGGAACGCCCATGCATTTCGTCGGACACTTTGAAAATTAATATCTCGAAACTGGTTCAGTCGTGAGAATTAATTCGTTCCAGGTGGATACGCCTTGCGAACTCAGCGGCTATAATTCGTAGATTGAAAGATGTGCCGTAAAATAATAAATTAAAAAGTTAATTTGCGTAATTATGTTAAATATTCAATTAGGCGTTTTGACCATCCATTAGGCCATCCATGTCAGAATTAGCTTGGAACTATACATAAAACAATTAGCCTCCTTAGAGCGTCGTCGCATTAATGCGAACGCAAGAAATCCTGAGATATGGTCAATTCCGTACTTCAGAACACTCTATAAACTTCAGTCGTTAATACATTACCTACAATTCACAATGAACAAATACAAAAATGTCGATAATTTCAGTAAGAAAGAACTCAGCTCATACTTTGGTCGCTTGTAATGTACCTGATGTGATTATTTTTCTGCCTTTGTGTTGGGGGGGGGTTCCTAGCAAAAATATTAATCTTGTAAAATTCACTCTCATGCTACGTTGTATAGCTAGTATTGCTATTGTAGTGTTGTTTAAAATGCAGTCTGTTCAAACTTTTTCCAATTCTGTTAACTCGCCGTGACGGAAATATTCTTTGTCTTTCCGTTCATAGCTATTTCGTCTATGAGGAATTCCAGCGACAGCTGGAAATATATGTGAATTATTGTGCATGTGCGCACACTGTTTGCTGTACTATAGCCTTGCCTGGTCTTTTGGGTCACGTCAAGCTACATATGTAGCTTTTAGTCCAAAATGACCGTCCAGCATGTAAACTGATTGATTTGACTTATTTCGTCGGACACTTTGAAAATTATTATTTTGAAACTGGTTTAGTCCTGAGAATTCGTTCCATGCAAGTGGATATGCCTTGCGAACTCGGCGGCTATAATTCGTAGATTGAAAGATGTGCCGTAAAATAATTAATTGAAACGTTAATTAGCGTAATAATGTTAATTCTTCAATTAGGCATTTTGATTTCTCGTGGAAGTAATGGCCGCTTCATCGAGTAGTTTAGATCAAGGATTATAATTGTGCTATCTGCCACATGCAATCTTTAAAAATTTGGTTCAACTAAAATGAAACACCCTGTATTGTCATGTACTGTCATGCTAAATGACATCATAGAACTATATCGTACAAATCAAGTTAAGTGCATGCGCGCGCACCAGCGGAAAGATATCATCACAGGCAATGGGCCGGATTACTGATGTTCCCGTGGGAGAAACAAAGATTTCGGGCTTTTATTGCTTATATACTGCAGCTGATTAAACCTCGAGAAGGTGAGGCTGACAGATACGGTACAATCTGTAAGTAAAAAGAAATAACATTTCTTACAGGCCGGGCCTGGTCATGCACACGCGGGCCCTAGCTAAGCTTAGTAATGAACGCCCGGGCTGGTCTCGGTCATGTACGCCCGGGCCCGCGCCGGGCTCCGGCCTTGTATTACGGGCCCGGCCTGGGCTCTGGCCTCGTAAAGCGAGCCCGGGCCGGGCTCGGGCCGAAAAATGAGGCCCGTGCAGTGCTCTAATATGATCTGCTTATATCTGCATGAATGTTACGACGAAGTGTCGTAAATGCACATGTAGACGCTGTTAGTTGAAACATGTTGAAACTCGGCCGATATTTTCAAATATAATTTTCCTAAATACTGTGCCCGTTCAGTTACACTGGTGCACTGCCATGATTTTCCACAGAATGGCGAAGAGGCAGTGTCCAGAATTGTTGGGTAGAGTTACGCAGAACAGAGCTTGACATGCGTGGTCAGCATGGAAAATTTATAGATCTTCCTACTTGATTTAGGAGTCATCCGTAGTGGGAAATGCCCATTCTGGATATTTGGCATGTCGCCTCCATCGAAATGCAAACACACCGTTGTGCTTGCGTTGTAGTGCACGTTAAAGAACCCCAGGCGGTCAAAATTAATCCGGAGCCCTCCACTACAGCGTGCCTCATAATCAGAACCGGTTTTGGCACGTAAAACCCCAGAAAGAAGAAAAGGCGAAGAACACGGTAGAAAATATTGAGAGGTTGAATGAAAAAAAAAATAGTTAATCAAAGAAGCCGTGAAATACAATTCGCCATTACTTTAAAGATCCGTGTGTTTCAGCGATGCCTGTGAGCTGACATTATATGTTCAGGTTTTATCTAGGAAATTATATCATAAAATAATTATCTGCATACTTGTCAGCATATGAAGACTATGCAAGCCACTTCGCTAGGAGTTTCGTATAACCTTCGCATATGTAGGCACAAATATATCCGCCGAGATAGTGACCGACCCGACAGAAAAAGTCAAATTTCACTCCCGTTTTGTGATTGTTGTGGAATTGCAGTGAATCAGACTTGCTTCTTCCAGGTCGTGAACGTAGTGTGCAGTGTATTGTAGCGTTACTGGATTTCGATCGTCAATGTTGTAATAAACATTTTCTGAATACATAGCAGCCTCGCGAACCATAGGGAAGTAGGAGATAAAATCTTGGCTTTGAAAAATGTGGCAGTTTTGTCCGAAGCATTCAAAGCGATGCCACGGTTTAGCGTCGCGCTTCAACTCCTGGGACGGTTTTCTCGCTATACGCGGGTGCTTGGCAGCACGCAAGGCAACTGCTGCGGCGCAGCAGGAAAAGCGCCCAAGGGCGTTGCAGGCACCTGTGTGCTGCACGACATGAGAACCGACAAGAAACCATCGTCAACAGCGATCACTGACGTTTTCTGCTGAGGCCAGAGCGGGCTGCTGAGCTATCTGCAGGCTTCCCTTCCATCCTAAGCAGCGCTTGATTGTACTGCTTAGAACGTAAAGACAAAACACTGGCTTTGGTACTCGTGTAACGCTGGCAGTTGCCTATTGCAGGAACGCAATAAGCACCCGTCTTTGTGCGTTGAACGTTGCAAGGTTCTGTGGCTGATATCGAAATATAAGGTTAGATATTTGTCAGTGGTGGCCGACTTTCGGATAAGCTCTCGTACAAATTTGCAGTAATTTCAGAGCTCGTTAAGGGTTTTCTGGTGGTCTTGATTTATATCAAACGCCTTGACTGCACCGTCACTCGTAGAGCAGGGAAGGCCGTTCTAAGACGTGAAATGCCACCATAAAACGTTTGATATCCTTTGTGCTAACAAGCATGTGCCGTTTTACGGCGCTAGCACCTAGCGACATTATGTTTCTCAAGTAGCACACCGGAAGTACCGGTGTCTCCGATTCCGCGTGAGAATAAAACCTATCTAAAAGGAGGCAGTGGTTCAATAGTTGTATAGGATATATATGGTATGGGACCATAAGTTTAGTTAAGGAAAGGGGCCAGTTAACCGTCACGTATTTCTCATCATTATGATGATTTACTATCATCATCAGCAATAGCTCGAGCGTCGTCGTTTTCTTCCACAGCTGGATCGTTGGCGCCTCAGGCGAACGCGCTCGTCTTCTTCCACAGCTGGCTCCGTTGCAGCTCATCATTCCAGCGTAGAATTTCACTTCTCTTTTATCGTCGTAATAGAGAGGCCACGTTTACGGAGATATAAGCCATTGCTTAAGGGAGTATGAGCCATTCATTCATTGTCCGTGTCTTAACGCGCGCTCCATTGGCGTGTTAGGACACGTCGTACGTTGCTCTTCTGGGTGTGGTAGGTGAAGGACGGACGATAACCTATGGTCTAGGGGCTAGCGCCATTAAAGACCCTTTTAAAGGCAACATTAAGGTCGGCTACAGTTTTTTTTCTTTTTTTTTCTTTCTTTTTCTGTTTTTTTTTTTGGGGGGGGGAGGGGGCGGCAAAATCGATTTGAAGTGCATGTCTGCACTAAGCCAGAATAACAAGAGAAAGTTCGAATAAAACCATCAATAGCCTAAGACGCACATTGAGGCCAAATAATAGGTGTTCGCAATAGTGCTTTACTACAAATGCCTGCTAAAATTGTAATTCGCTGCTATGAAAGCCTGCAAATTCAAGCCACGCTTGAATACCTTAGAGAAACTCTAGAGGAGGATATTTTTTTCCACAATTTTACCTGCGTGGAGACGCAATCATTGTGACTGAAACGCACATGTATAGAGATGGTGCATCTCGTATGCACACTGTGCAGGTTTGCATGCCTGCCATGCGACTTCTGGTGATGTGGAAGATACGTGAACTCACTGAAATGAAGGCCATATAAATACATCGGAACAAGCTCTCGCAACGTGCAGAAGCACAGCCACCGATATTGACTCGTTTGTCTTTTCGGATTCAACGTATATGTTCACTGCACATGAAGAACGGGCAGCGCTTCCTCATAATTGAAATACACCGCGCAACACTCTGAACAAAGGTGTGCATCGGCATGTACTGCTGTTTGCATTCGAACATACATTCGCAAAGGTACAGTGCGTAAGCATAAACATCTCATGGGAATAAAGCTATGACCTTTGTCGTGCATAAAAATTGCATGTAATTACACTTACATAATGTCAATAAAGCATTTGCCGATAAACACTACCTTTAGAGCATCTAGTAAACCGCTTCAAGAAAGCATTGGGCTTCAGATTGATTCCGACATGCCCGTTGGATATGCGCAAATAATTTTTTTTTTTTTGGGGGGGGGGGGGGGGGGCACGGTGATTCTCCTCCTAAGCGGCCACTCAAGCAAATATGTGATGCCTGCTCGCAGATTCTTATTGACGACCCTCATCTTCTTAATCACAAACAGAGTGCTGTTTAATGACGTTTCCTTCGTTTCTAATCACTCCCTAATCAAAACCAATAATGGGTTTCAGCGAAGACCTATGGTACACTGTTGAATTACCCCCCCCCCCCCCCCCCCCCCACATATTCTTCTCCGTGTTTATTCATCTGCTCCTGCTTATTCTTGAAAACACGAGTGTGAGAACGACGTTGCTGTTTCGTGCTGCCTTAATAATTTTTAGCAGTGCCTGTTGGCATCTTCAAGCTGGAGCTTACGGGACGGGAATAGAATTTCCCCTTACTGTCTGCTAAAACTCTTTAACGTTGCCCAAGTTTCAAAAATGTATCTCTAATTGATACCAGATCTAAAGATGTATGATTTGCCACGTAATGTACGGCTTACTACAGCATCCGAATGCACGATAGTGTATCGATGACTTGACAAGAATGAACTTTCCAGCACGTGACTTATGTGTCTTTTAAATTATGACTGCTTGTTTGTATTTATCTCAGTGGGCGTATTATGTGCTTAATGCGAAGCATTCTTGTCAGAGTGCAGCCACCTTGCGAGTGAACAAGCGAGTGGGCAAGCGGGATACCTTGGTGGACCGATCCCGGTGAAAGGGCAGTCTAACATTGCATGCCATTGGGGTGACGCACTGGGTGTGTGCACTGGTTATGTGCCACTGTGTTTTAGTTTGCTTTCACACTTATATCTTTTCATTAGAAACATTATGTTACTCATTAGAAACACAAACACTACAGCACATATCTACATAACCGCTCGTTACACAAAGTTACATTATTTGTACAAACATTCTCATCAAATCGCGAACGTTTCGCATGGCGTACTAGACATCAGCTATACATACAATTGACGTCTAGATTAAGACACTATAACATTTCCTATTTTAGAAACATTATGGGAGCATTGATAATGCAAATAGATGGCTTATTGTTGCAATGAGTGGCTACAAAGGTGTCACACCACATTGTTCTTGTGCCTTTCATGATTTTTTTGAAAAACTAGAAACAGCTGAATCTCTCGTAGTATACTGATAGACGCTAATTGTTGCTTCTCATCCTCGAAATATTTTTCATTAAGCACAAAATTGTAACCTTCACTTAGGCATTATACGAAACCTGCTCAATAAAAAAATACTGACAATGCGGAGCAGTTTCAATGCACTGTCGCCGCTCTGTCACAGCTGGCCTGAGTGGAAAACGCGCTGTCGGTTGGAAACCCGAACATTTCTTGCTAGACTGAACGCCCTTTGATAAGGTTTCCAACCAGTAAAACGTGAACGCTTTTATCCGCAAGCTTCGCACTTACATATCACTGCACTACCGCCAATGCTCATGTTAAAGAAGCCCCAGTGGTTCCGATCATCATGGCGTCTATGTTACATCGCAGAAATGGAATCTACGGTGGCTGTGTCCACGGATAAAGCCCACACGAAAAACAAATGCGGCCGGCCGGCTTGACAATAGTGGTGCCAAGTCTGAAGAAACAGCGGAGCTGGGTGACGTTCCTTAGCAACTAGTTGATGTAGACTTAACGTGGCTTAACTTTTTCTAGGCGAGGTTGGGCTATCAAGGCAAGGCTACGCTATCATGGCAAGGCTGGTCGTTGACGCTTGGCTTGATTCTCGCGTTCTCGGTATTCTGAATCGTCTTGGCGACGTCGCATATCGGCGGCTTGGTTGGCGAGATAGGCTGGATCGGCACGAAGGCGGCGATTCCTTTCCCGCGTGGCTTGAAGGCTCTTCTCTCGTCAGGCAGCCTCTTCTTCCGGCGTCAAGGTGCGCTTAGGTCGAGCCATATCTCGGTAGAGCGGAGAAATGCCCGGGCGCCGCCGCGCGCATGCTTTCATTAGCGCGGTCACAATGACTCAGCTGAACACGTGTTGTGCGGAGCTATTACGTCAATGTCCAGGCTCCAGCGGCGCGCTATGCTCGCGAGAGACGTGGCTCCTCTTCCAACCAGTTTTAGCCTTTCACGCCAGAATTTTGCCAAGTTTAAACAGCTCCGCCGTTAAAAAATACCTAGAGGAGCCGGCATAAGGATAGACGAGCCTAGATTACGTGCGGTTAATTATGGACAATAAGTTTCCCAAGCCACTTAACCAGTGTTTATACGAAGAAGGCTTGCCCGCAGTTAGTAACCTATAATATACCGTGTGGCAATTCGTGATAAACAAGTTATCTCCGCGCTTTATTATATTTGTTTCTGTCGTATCTTTTTCACAATGCCGACGACAGCGTTTCTGCACCCCTGGCTTGAGTGCACAGGCGAGCACATTTCAGCCACACCAAATTACTCTTCACCAAAAGAACGAAAAGAAAGAAAAACAAAAACAATAAAGAAAACGGCAGGAGACGAGGCCGGAAAATACAAGTAAGGGGCGAAGAGCAGTCACAAAAGCACGCAACCCTGTAAGCGAGGCCACCGCCTGCAAATGTCACTCACTTGGCTGCCGCTCGCAGTCTCACCTCTTCTCGGATGGGGAAGCCGGCAATTCAGGGGCCAAAAACAAACTATGAAAAAAAAAAACGCAAATGGGAGTGAGCTAGGCGGGGTGGAGAAGAATGTAGAGACCGATAAAAGCAAAGTCCCGTGTGCGCAAGCCAACAGAGAGAAGGTTTGTTGGGTCAAACCGGTAATCGACACGCGGCGAAAAGAGCTCTTTCTAAAGCGACAGGGAAACCGTAATTAAATCGGCAAATACGGCTTCTCACCGGCCAAGATGGATGGCTTCTTTCTCGGGCGGGAAGTGTTTCAGGCTGGAAGTGTTCTCTTACTTCGCGCGGAAGGCGTGAGGTGGGAGTGCCCGGAGGCCAGGAAGCTAGAAAGGCGACTCCCAACTTGGAGGCTGAATAGCCACGACGGGGTTCTAAATTCCCAGCAAGACAGTTCGAAGCCCGGCTATCCAGGAAGATTCTAGTAGCATTCAAGAAATCTATTGGCAGCGTGCAATTTTATGGCAGCAAGAGCTCTCGCCTACACTGCCCAAATTCATTTGACCGATTGTGTAGTGCACTTTGAAGCAGACGCCAGCGTGGACTTGACAACACGCAGATGCACCCAAATTCGTTCAGTTTAGGCGACAACGGACATGTCGAAGGAAAGATATTCGCCGACCACAAACAAATAATATACGGAACGTCTCCATACAGAACGGCTCCAATCCGAAACGTCGTGTTACTGTTAATTCGATTAGCATTCTGAAGACACTTGACGCGCTTTTCGCGGACTATCTATGTACCTATCAGTGTCTCTACGTTTTCCCACCAACTTGTGCCTCTGGGTGGTGCATGGTTTAATGGATAGCGCATCAGGCGGTTGTGATGAGGGCACCCGGTTCGAATTCAACCGTCAGGCCAACTCGGGCCACCACTGGGTAGTACATGGTCTAATCGGTAGTGGAAGGGGCTGCTCTGCTGAGGAAACTGGGTTCGAAACCTACCATCGGACCAACTTGGGTCACGCATTATGTGGCACTGCATGCGCCGCTCCTCAATAAACCTCACTGACGACAACCTGGATTCACTGGTTATGAGCCAGTCGGTATATGCCGCTCTTCAATGACAAAAATGATACTTTAAAATTTGTGCGGTGCCGAGCGGAATCAAACCCGCGCTAGACATATTTGGACAATCTTGTCTGAGCATACTATATTCGCCCGCATGTCATAGATGGACTTTGCGGCTGCGTCGCTAGATGACGCACCATGTCCAGTAGGAAGTACGCATAAACGAACGAAAAACTTACTCCACCAAGATAATCTGAAAGTAAAGGGACAGCGGAACGGAAGCAATAATGAAACACAGAGCACCGTGGGGCCACAATAATTATCGGGTGGTTCGTGTAATCCGGAAAGGAGTAATGGTACCCCATTCTAGCCACTGTAGTAATGGCGTGAGCGCTAACGTTCGCAATTATATGCTTGAAATCGAATGTCTTGTCTGGGTCGGAAGCTAACCAAAGATCGGTAGGCCTGTTGGCTCACGGTAAAACCGCAAATGAGGCAGTGCGGGGTGACAAGGGTTGGACCTCTTTTGAAATCGGAGAATCACAGAGCAAAATTAGTTCAACTCTGAAACCTTGGACGAAAATAAATGGGCGGCTAAAGGGCACAAGTATCTGTACTTAAAAAGCGTGGAAACATAATGGAGGAAGAGGTAAAGGAAATTGGCAGCTAAGTACAGGTTAATTAAAACTTTAGACAACCAGAAGCTATCAGAAAGACAGTGAGAGAAATTGATACAGTGAGTTGGATTCAAAGAACGGAAACAAAAAGGTCCCTGGAGATTTACATGAATGAGAAGAACGAAATTAGAAGGGAAATCTGTACAATAACACGAAGGGCAGTGCCTTGCTATTTGAGGCTCGAGCCGGTTGCCTAAGGACCAAAACGTACCAGCTAGAGAATATACTCGGAATTAGATGAGGCATGTGTATGCTCCAGCAAATAGCCGGAGACCACTCAGCACATCCTAATGGAATGCGAAGGGATTCACCCAGTGAGAACCGTAGATAAAGTACTTTCCAGAAGCGCTAGTGTTTAAAGTGAATAGCATCATCCACCGGTCAGCAGTCGAGGTAAGCAAGAGACGTTTAGAGTATTGGTGGGAAAAAAGCAGGGAAGAGGTTGATACCACCTGATCTCTTAGTCATAGGTAGCGGTACAAGGTAGATTTTGAGAAAAAAAAAAAGGTTAATGAAAGGTATGGAAAAATGTTCGACAAAAAACATGTATGGCGTACCTGATTAAACCAAGCAGGCTAGGTGGCTATTTGTCACTGCCCCGATTCAAAGGGGGTGCCATTAAATCATCATCATCATCATCAAAGCGTGAAAGAAGCCCAACTGCATACACGCCTCATGCATGACGTGTTTCGGTGTTGGTAATACGGCCATGTCGCTACATTCAATTCAGTTCAATTCAATTTATTTACATTGCTTCATTGCTAATTGAATTACCGTAGACATTCATCGTCAGATGGGTTCTGCCGAAATGTTTTTCAGCTCGCGTGGTCAAGTAAAAAAATGCAGCCAAAAGCGATGTTTTTCGCTGCTTTTTCTGAGAGGTTTATGTACGATGTTACAGTGTCTCATTACATGCTGGACTATCTCATAAATTGTTCAAGTGTATGGCTAAATAGCGAAATTTTACCGCAGAAAACAAAGCAACACGTGGACTGACCACCAGGAGCTATCCACGACACAAATCTTGCTCAGACAGCACCACAGCTATCTCGATGGGAGCAGCTTTTCTCACCTTACGTTATACTACCATGACTGCGGGTTCGGGCCAGTTTTATTAGAAGCCGCGATTGCTTTTAGGTGCAGTGATCAGCTAGCACAAAAGATAGTGGGAGCTTTCCTAATTCAGAGCAACGTCAACTTGTGGGTTAGCCAACCGTCCCTAACTGTGTTTAAGAGGGAATTGAATTTCCAGAAAGAACCCGCTTCGTGGCCCCCTTGAACCCTTTGTCCTCGCATGTGTGAGCGCATGAGTATTTAATTCGATTAGCATTCATTGCCTACTTAAGGCTCAAAATTTTTCTGTCTGTCTGTCTGTCCTCCCTCCCTCTCTCTCTCTCTCTCTCTCTTACGCCGACCCAGTGACCCATGTTGTCTACCAGCTTGGGGCACTCGGTATGTGCTCGTGGTCGTGATGTCATCGTGGTCATCCCAGTTTCCGTTATTGGTTGTCGTTATACCATCCTGTCGTCATACCGTAATCATCTCTGTGTTTTATATACTCACGGGCAACTTACTGTGGCAATTAAAGGAAAGCTATGGAGCCAAAGCACGCACAAGTGAAAGTGCTTCTGAAAAAGTCCCACATTTTCATCCGCGCTAGTTTAAGCTGAGGAAAAGAAGAGATATAGAAAGAAACGTTTATTGATCGAAACAGTGTCCCGAGAGAGAAAACAAAAACAATTTATTTACGACAACTAAATAAGACAAAACACCATGAGTGTTGAAGTTGACTTATTTGCGGCTTTTCCCATCGCACGGGCAACCTATACCTCAATTTTGCGTCTGTTCTGAGCATGGAGGAAGCAAAAAGAAAAAAAAAAAAGGAAAAACTAGGAGGGAGCGTCATGTGACTCCGCTTGCCTCAGCAAATCAACCTTCTCTGACGCTCTCTGGGTCCATGTGCGCAGCGCCTTTTGGGTAGGATTCGGTCCACATGGTTTTCGGACCATTCCAGATTGTTTGGTACGTGATAATATTTATTGGCGCTTGCCGTCACAAGCATGGAGGCGCGTAGGGAGTAACTGGTGGTTTTCTGCCACCACGCGTGTCGTTCTTAGCTTCGAATTTGTTGCTTTGAAACGTGGAGAAAGGCTGGGGCGCCTGACCCATGACGACAGAATTTTCAAAGCGTCACTTGCTCTTTCCACCGTGGTTGGTGGAGTTGCCAGCGCTCTTGCTTCGGAACTCGTCCAGAACGCCCGAGCGTGGTCTATTATATGCGGAAACATATTTATGCTTACCCAACGAGGAAACCCGTCCGTCCGTCACGTAAGACAAATCGCTGTACAGAAATGAATGTATAAAACAACAAAAAAAAAATCGAAGAAAAAAAAAAACGTTGGCGGTGGTGAATTTCGAACCTCCGACCCTACCTCAGAAGCTCAGTGTCTTACCCACTGGGCTAAACAACCACTTCTTTCCAAGTCAACGACGGGTCGACGCATCCTCGAGTCGCTCGGCATCACGTACCACACTCAGCATGGAGAAAAAACGGTGATTCCAGCCTCGGTCCGCGACCACCTGATCGTCCCGCCGCTTCCCAAGAGCATGCATCCGACGCATCACGTTGGGCGACGCAACAAACGAGCTAGCGACCTTCAAAAGAAATTTTGTAATAGTAACGAGGCGGTGTACGTAGACGCCGCGCGATATGGCGAAGTAAGAAGCGCACACGTGATCGCGGTTGTAGACAGCACGGGCAAATGCCTCGCGAGTGCCACAGTGACCACGGGACACACGGAGGCAGCAGAAGAAGCCGCGATAGCCTTAGCACTCGCCACGGTGCCGAACGCTGCGATCGTGATCAGCGACTCGCAGGCGGCAGTCCGAAGCTTGGCGCGTGGCCGCGTCTCGCGGGAAGCGGCCCGCATGCTCCAAATCTGTGAGGACGGGGACTCGAAGTCACAAAATTCTCCGGTCTTCCACCTCTGGACCCCGGCGCACACCGACGTCCCGCTCGCGGGCAACGAGGCGGCCCACGCCGCGGCTCGGGGTCTCACTCGCCGAGCCGTGGCAGACTACGTGGACGCCGCCTCCGCCCCCGAGTGCGGGGCGTCGGATCTGCCGGATCGAGACACTACGACAGACGCGCTGCAACAACAACAATCACAATGGCTGTGGGGCGATCGCCTGACCACGTTCAAAGACCTCACACAACACTACAGACTCGAAAGACGCAAATTCCCGCCACCGCACGTTAAATTAAACAGGAAAGAGGTCGTAAACTTACGCTTACTACAAATACACAGTTACCCAAGTCCGGCAGTCTTACGCCACTGTTACCCTAGCTTATATCCGACTGATGCTTGTAAAGCGTGCGGACTCAGAGCAACGCTGCGACACATGCTCTGGGAATGTGCCGGCAACAACGGTACTGAAACCGCCGCCGTTCGCGACGCGCCCATAACGGCAGGCGTTAATAGATTAAAGGAAGCCTCGAGCTCGCTCATTCCCGCCGTTGCCCCGGCTGCTTGGGCCGCCGGGGACCTTCTCCGTCGGCGTCGCCGCCACTGGGAGGAGGCCCTGAAAAGTTCGGACATGGAAGATCAGCTCTGGGCCGTCCGGCAAGCCGAAGATGCCGCCCGAGTCCAAGGACTTCGAGCCGACACCTGAGGCCACTAAAAGCAACGTGCCGGCACTTTAAATAAAGTTTATTTCTTCTTCTTCTTTTAGGGGCGAAGTTTTATGAATTGCTCAATAGATGGCGTTGTGTGTCCGTATATGTATGTATACCCATATATACATATATATATGTATACGTATAGTATAACCGGAAGCCGACTTCCGCTTCCGGTTCCACTTCCGTTTCCACTTCCGGTTCCGCTTCCGGAAGCCAGCTTCCGGCTTCCGGAGAACGCTTCCGGCGTTTTATGAAAAAAAAATTCCGAAAGTTGTGTCCGTAGCGCGGAATCGAACCAAGGACCCCTCGCTTCCGAACGCGCGGCGCTAACCACTACGCCACGAAGCGCACATAGACACACGCACCACGATGGCAATAAATACCTAACATTAACGAAAGGCCGCGTTTCTAGCGCGTTTCTAACGCGTTTGTGCTAGCGCGTTACGGCCCGTGTAAGAAGCTGGTGTAAGACGCTGTGGCCTCTCCGCCTTACCTTCAACGCGTTTAGAACGCGCTGCCCAAGGCGGTGGCAAGTCAAGTTCAAGTCGAGGAGCGTTTATGAATACGGGGGGTATACTCTCTCAGCAGTCATGTGATGGCGTCGGCAAACGCGGTGCACGCTCCGGCATGTGTAAATGGCTGCGTAAGACGCTGTGGCCGCTCCCCCTTACTAGAGAGTACTGCACATTTCTAACGCGTTTGTGCTAGCGTCCCCTTAAGCGGGAGATCCGATGATTCCCTCCGGAGCTTCGCCCACTCATCATCATTCACCCCGTGGATATGCTGTGATCTTTTTTCATGGTATTTATTACGAAAATAACACATACATACGTAAGGTATTTTCATAGCGGTCAAAACAGTCGTAGCCGCGTCTACAAGCACAAAGCAAACACTTCACAGTACAATTATTACTGTAAATGGTTCTCTAAAAGAAAGACAAAAGGATACACTGCACCAACAATGGATACCAGTGTGCTTAAGGAAGTCTCTATCATCATAAAAGTATTTCATTTGTTAAATCATCCGAATGAAATGTGACTGCTGTTACTGAAAAGGTACAATTGGTTCTGCATTCCGATCTAACATGCGAATTTTCCATAAACTGTGTGTCACAGACCCCGTGAACGAAGCGCAGACGCCGGACTAAATTCCAAAGCCGACTTATCAGCTTCCGAAAATAATCCCACGAAAGCAAGGACAATTAAGAATGGGCCCTCTGGTGCGCCAGCGAACGCCGGTTGCTGTCCAAAGACCGAGTCAGAGCCCAGAGTTGTCAAAAACACAACAAAATATATTCTTCACACAAGGCAGTTACACACACACTTGCACACTTAGGCTAGACACAACACGATACAAATCAGATGGGTATTAACAACCACAAGAAAATAATTAACGACAAGCACTAAGAGTCCAACACGTAAAGTACAAAATAAATAGGAACACTAAGTGTCTAATCGTATTCACCGTGCTGGTCTTGAAGTCAGACGATCTCGGCGTAACTCGAGCAAATCTCGAAGAAAGAACTTCTTCCGGAAATGCAGACGCTCGATGAACCCGTCGACTAGCTTGCCGGGGAATCCCCTTCTTCCGCAGACGCTCGGTCTTCACGTTACATCACTTCACCGGTTCGGACTGAACTCTCTCAACTCCTGAATTCCTGAATTCCCTGAATTCCCACTAAACGATTCTCGCACGGCGGTTATATAGCTTCCACAGGCGTTCTCGAACTTTCCTATCGGTGTCGTGATCTCGTAGCATTGCCAAAGCTTGGGAAGCTTCTACTCTTTGCTCGTACGAGTCGTACCTTCGACCGCCGCTTTCGGAGCATTCTCGAAGGGGGGGGGTGATGATGACTCATGCTGTTGGCGCGCGTTCACGCTGTAGTTATCTCTCTCGACTCGCCGGGTGAGAAGGTGTCTCGGCGCGCACGTGTGCTCTCTCTCTCTCCGGTTAACGTCGCTTCGGCGAGTCTCTTCCAGACGTTTCGGCGCCGTTAGCGTTGTTTCTTGAGGCGTATGCGCTCTCCCCCTCTGTTGAAGTTGCCGCGGGGCCCGCGTGTTCTTTCGCTGGCTTGCGTGACATGCGGCGCGCGCTTGGATTACGCGCTCTTCTGTGACACTGTGCTACGACATAAGTAGCGGCATGTCAAAAGGCAGATCTTCACCTTTAGGTGGCATAAGATATCGAATCTTATGAGGATCGCCAGTCAGCCTCGAGAGTGTTTGAAGGAGTATGCTTATCTGGGGTCAATTATTCCCTGATCATGAGAAAGAAATTTATAGAAGAATAAAATTGGGCTGGAGTGCATACAGCAGGCGTTACCAAATCCTGACTGGGGGATTACCACTGTCGTTGAAAAGAAAAGTGTACAGTCATTGCATTCTACCGGTGCTACCATATGGGGCAGAAACTTGGAGGTTGACGAAGAAGCTCGAGAACAAGTTAAGGACCGCACAAAGAGCGATGGAACGAAAAATTCCTAACGTTAAGTGACGGGAAGCGAGCGGTGTGGATCAGAGAGCAAACGGGGATAGCCGATATTCCAGTTGACATTAAGAGGGAAAATGGAGCTGGGCAGGCCATGTAATGCGTAGGATGGATAACCGGTGGACCATTAGAGTTACAGAATGGATACCAAGAGAAGGGAAGCGCAGTCGAGGACGGCAGAAAACTAGGTGGGGTCATGAAGTTAGGAAATTTGCAGGCGCATGTTGGAATCAGCTAGCACAAGACAGGGGTAATTGGAGATCGCAGGGAGAGGCGTTCGGTCCTGCAGTGGACATAAATATGGGCTGATGATGATGATAACTTTTAAAAGTCATTTGGAGAACGTCTGAAAACAAAATGGGCGTCTTTGCAATCAATAAAGCGGTGTTCTATAGTTTCCTATATATATAGTTTATATATATAGTTTATATATATAGTATATAGTTTCCTATATAGATCAGTATAACCTGCGTTATACTGATCGCTATACATCAGCTTACCTGGACATGACGTGCTTGCATGAGTCTGTAAAATTCTTATTTCTACACACTCCAAAACATTCTTCTACAAAGTGCATACTGAAACGTTACCTGTTAAAGCCTGGTTAAATAGGAAAGGCATTTTTGTATCTTTGATTAACTGTCGTGTCAGTAATGGGCTAAACACCCACGCTTGTCTAAGGTGAATATATTTAAACCATGTGAGTGCGTTGAGTTCTCGCCGGTCTGCTGAGAGGCCGAAGACTTTGACCAGAACGACAGCGCCGACTCGGACCGTCGGCCTTAACAGGCCGGGACGGCCCTAAATATATTCGGGGTCCCCGGCTCGCCATTCCATCCTTGGGCACAAGCGGCGATCTTTTTCCCACGGGAAAGCAGTCACTGCGGACTGTGGACGCTCTCTTAATCGTCCGCGCATGTTCTTGGGGCGAAAGGTGCCATTGTTTCCCAGAAGACGTCCCTAAACGCGACAAATCTCCGTCGGATGGGGTGCCTTGGTTGCCTGCCTATGGTTGCAGGGCGATAGGTTTCCTCGTTTCCCTGAAACCGCCCGAATCGCGAATAGTCGTCCTTGAGGTGGTCCTCGGCTTGTTGGGCACAATGCCGGTTACCCGACGCCTTCGTTCGCTACAGCCTTGGCGCCTGTCTGCTGCTTAAACGGTGAGCCGCGTCTACGTAATGTGTGGTGGTTCGGTGCGTTACCTGGCTGACATAACATATATACTCAACTGCTTCACGTGAGGTCTGCGGCACCGACGAAACTATCGACCACCTGCTGTGCCAAGTACTGTCCACGATATGCCCTAGAACGACAAGAACTTGCTAACGCGCAAAAAAAAAAAAAAAAAAAAAAAAAACTGGACAATCGAACGCTTTCCGTGCAGGTGCTGCTGGAACACCGCGCCGATCGCTCGTCGGCCCATACAGCGGTGATGGCACTTTTGTGCTTCTTGAGGACGATGGGCCTGTGTGAACGTCTGTGACTATATTACTGCCATACCACACGCGTCAGCGAACTCACCGCTAATTTCCCTTCTTTCCTTCCCTCCCCTCTCTCCCTTTCATCTTTGTGTTCCCCTTTCCCATTCCCCCGGTGCAGGGTAGCCAACCGGACGTTATTCTGGTTAACCTCCCTACCTTCTGCCTTTCTCTTCCCCCCCAACTGCTTCACACGCTTGAACCCTCGTCTGTGTAACAAGACAACGAAAAACATCTACGGAACTAGTGGCAATCACAGAGGCCGTTCAATATATTTCGCAACAGCCTCCTCAAGTATGGATAGTCTTCAGTGACGCAAAATCGGCTCTGCAACTACTTAGACTGGTGTTGAAAGAAAGCGCTTACAGAGTGTTGGCTCTTCAAACTGCCGAGCTATACACTTTAGCGCAAGAAAACGGCCACCACATCACATTTCAGTGGATTCCCAGTCACTGTGGTATACACGGCAACGAACTGGCTGATGCCGAAGCGAAGAAAGCACTCGAAGAACAAGTCAATGCTTGCAATTCCTTTTTCAAGAGCGGACGCCAACTGCCTCCTCTCCAGTGTCATCCGAAAATCGACAGAAAAGTACTGGGACAATCCGGATAATCGACACAGACGACTACAGAGATTGGACCCTAACATGAAATTTAGGCTACCATGGCCATGTGCTATAGTGTGCTTTGTGACTGCCCTAAGTACGTGGAAGAGCGTCAAAGGTTGAAGAATGACCTTACGCGTCTCGACAGCCCACCATTGTCGGAGGAATTTATTTTAGGCCCTTGGCCAGACGCTCAATCGAGTTTCAAGGCCATCCAGGTGCTACTGAACCTTTTAAAAAGTACGGGCCTTGACTGCAGGCTTTGAGCATGCCAAATTGCTTGCCATATGTGTTACATCCTCCTTCTCTCGTCATCTTCACCCATCCTGCGGCTCTTTCTTCCCTCTTTCTTTCCATCTTCCCCTTTCCCCAACGCCGAGTAGCTGGCTAGAGGAATTTACCTCAGGCCGACCTCTCTGCATTTCGCATCATTAAACTTCTCTCTCTCTTGAACCCTCCCTAACCTGCGTTTGTCACGCCTACCAGGCGTTCTACTCTGCATATGGCGTGACCGCGCGAGCCTTATCCTGAAAGCGATCTCCGATGCGAACAATGTAGGCGTCTAGGTGCACCGAGGGCTTTGTGGGCACCATAGCACCCATACGCTTGCGCGTCACCCGCGTTCACAAAGTGAAACATCACTGTCTCTTTTCTTTATTTTCGTTTTGAGTCGTGCACCTGTAACGTAAACAAATCCGTAATGACTCTAGAAAAGTAAAGAATCCAGAAGCTGTTTTTATAAAATTTCTAACCAGGGCTACTGCTGACGGATGGCGCTCACTGACTACACTGCTTGTCGAAAATGGGATGTTGGTATGAAATTCAGACCAAACATATTACACCCGCCGTTATCACGCAGCTGGTTGGCCCTGCTTAGTCATCGCTACAGTCCGTAGGTAATAAACACAGCGGGTTCAGCTGCAGTCCCAGCATAGCGTCGCCCATAAAACGGATAGCAGTGGCTGACGGCGCTCATAACTGCTCCCTATATATGTTTGCTCACTCTGTCTTCATTTCCCCGATGCTGTCTTCCTATTGGCATTGAGCTGTGTGTGCCTGTAGGTGGCACCAGTTACTCCTCTTCACTGTTGCGCTACTCGTGCTTTAATCGACGAAAGTGGAGCTCTAGAAGAAAAGTGTTGCAGAAGAAAAGCAGAGTTAACTTCGAAATGACAAATGTCGGTTGGTCCAGTTCAAACGTGTCGTTGAGTGAGCATAGTGACTCGATCAAACAGATATCATTCGCACACAGGATCGGGCTGTTGAAATGAAATGTTGGGTTCGGTGTTTCAGAATTGCACAATGGATTACGCATGGTGCCATTGTGGCGGGCTCCGTGATAATGTTAACCACGTGGTTTTATATTAACGTGTACCTGACGCGCTTTCTTGTACTTCGAGCCCATCGAAAGGCGGCTGCCGCGGCGGGAAATTGAACTGGCACCTTCACGTTCAGCAGCGCAATGCCATAGCCACGGTGGGAAATCGGCTGGTCTGAGTTTCACGCGTGGCTCTATAATATTCTGCTAGTTTTCGTACACGTCTGCGTAATAAATATATTTTATCTTTCTCCAAGTCCACAGAGGACCGAAAACCGCGCTCGGCTGTGGTAAACATCCCTACCTTTTCTTTGCTCATATCTATTGTAAGACTTTATTCTCATTAGCAGGGAAGAAGTTTGGGCGTGTTGGTAGGTCATTGTAATCTTAACTGGGATTCATAGCGCTAAAACGACACAAGGACGAGGAAGAACACGGGACGAACGTTCATGTTTTTTTTTTAAAGAAAACATAAACGTTACAAAGAGGCACGTCTATTAATAGTACCCGGTAGCATCCTTCAATTCTTAGTAAAACAAAAACCCAATTAGCTTTGCAGTACCGGTGGTATTCGCCTCGGCTCCTTCACTAACACTCATCGTGCCATGGCAGTGCTGCAATGCTCCTTCGCTTTATTATTTGTTTGTTTTTTGCGGCTCATAGCGCCACAGGATGTGAGACTCCCTCCAGAAAAATCGGCACCGCTGGCCCACCTAAGTTTATATGGAGCTTTAAGAGTAGCGTTGAAATCGTAGCGGGATCAATATATCGTAACAAACAGCTCACAAGACGAGTACTAAGAAAACTTACACTCCTTTCTGGAAGCTTCAAGAGAGCATACCATGAAAGAGTATAGGTATATGAGCGACGTATATAACGGCAACGCACCAACTTTCAGGAGAAAAAGCGATATCCACTGGAAAATAAGAACGCGAAACCTGTGACATTCTTGGAGCCATACTAGAGTAAGGCCATAAAGCACCCCGAAGGGCTTCTTCGCATTACAAAAGCCATTACACGAGTTGTAAAGGAAGCCAATATATGAAGTCAGGCATGGAATACGTAGAAAATTCTTTAAAAATGAATATAAAGAGGACAACAGAAGATCACGGTTGCATTCAGGTTGTGCTGCGCTGCCTAGCGGGTTTTCTTTTTTCCTTTTTCTTTCTTTCATGGTTTATCTTTTCTTTTAACAGCGAAGCTGCTCCAGCTAACCGTAAAAAGTGGCGCCTGCTGTCGCAAACCCTCACCGAGCTATGACGTCACTGCGTTACCTAGCAACCACCTCGCGGAGCGGCGTGTGCCTCACCTCCTCTCCGTGCCGTGCACATGTTGCCTTGACATGGGGCGTTAAGGAGAGGGAAGGAGAGAATGCGCGTGGCACGCGCAATGCTCGGGAGAGGGAAAGAGAAAATGAGAGTGAGATAGAGAGAAAAAATTTTTAGCAACACCCACGAGGCAACGCGCAGAGCTCCTGCCCATGCCGCCCGTGTTGCCTAGCCGCGAAATGCGCCGAAGTAGTAGCGATGACGTCACCTCGCATTGCCTAGTAACCGCTGGCGCAGGTGTGCGCTCGCTTCGCCCGACACAGACACGGCTCCTGCCTGCCTGCGTTTGAGGCATGCCAGGAACACTGCCGCTCGTAGGCGCCTACGCGTCCAGCGCTAGGCCGGTATTTTGTAGCGATGCCTTTTCGATGCTAATGCCTTTTCGTGCTTTTCGCGCTTACTTTTGGTGGATAGACGACGACGACGAAGTGTCTCTTGGCGGAGTGTTGTTTTTATACCTCTGGCTATTTTTGTGAAATCTCCAGTGTATCGATCAGGCGTCCCGCCGTGTTCGGTGGCGATGGACGTGGACCGCCCAGGGCGTCTGCCGGATCCGGCGGCGTCAGCGACGGCCGCCTCCAGGAAGCGGATCGGGCTCCACACTGACAGCGACAGCGAAGGCACCCATATCTACTCGCTCAGCAGCGAGGACCCTTCCGACGACGAAGGCTTCGAACTTGTGCGGAGCCGCAAGGCGAAGAGAAGGAACACCAGGTCCTCTTCGTCCTCTAGTACGCAAACTGTTGAGCCCATGCGGAACTCCGACGCCAACACCATTCTGTTTATGCCTGTGATACTCAACGGTAACATGAAGCGGCTTAACAGGCAATCTGTCTCGATGCTGCTGGAGACCGTGGTGCCAAATGAAATCACGGACATTAGAGTGAACACCCGCAAAAATGTACTGGCGGTTGATGTTCTGCATGCGGGTGCTCTTAGCACCCTACGCAAGGTAACAGATCTTGATGGCATGCAGGTGCGCTCTCACATACCACTGGGCTCTGATGTCATCACTGGTGTAATATATGATGTAGACTTGGCCATCCTCAACAATGACTTGCCGATTCTGGTCAAAGCAGCGAGTGATCGTGACGTCATTGTTGATGTCTACCGCCTGGGCAACTCACGTTGCGTGAAGATTGTTTTCAAGGGCAACTGCCTCCCGTCTCACGTTAAGGTAGGCCACTTTCGACATCCTGTCCGGCCTTTTATTCCGAAGCCTCTACAGTGCCGCAAATGCATGAAGATCGGACACGTGAGCAGCGTCTGTGAGAACGAGACAGTGTGCCCCCGCTGCGCTGAACCACACGCCGCGGATAAATGTGCCGCCACTGTCATGAAATGTCCAAACTGCCACGGATCTCATGAGGCCTCATCGAAAGACTGCCCCAAGATTAAGAAGGAAATGGCTATCTTAAAAGAGATGGCAAGAGATCATTCCTCTCATCGAGAAGCCGCCGCTAAAATCAGGAAGCGACGCTCCCGTCACCGACGTTCTTCAAGAAAAGCATCTGCGCCGGTGATGCGTATGCCATGCCCACAGTCACCTCCTCCACTGCCACCCAGGCCATTGACATCAGAAAGGCCTACAAAGGACAAGGGCACCGGGAAGAATACGGACACCGAAGCCTGGCCTGCGTTGCCAAAGCGGCAACCACCAGCAGAATCGCTGCACGCCGATGGAAGTCGACCATCCCGGGCATCTCCTGCCGGTGAATTGACTGAACAGGATCGGCAAGTGGTTATAATGGTGCGATCACTAATGAACACGATTCGCATGCTACTTAACAAGCTGCAGACACCAACAGCTGAAAGCGCATTGCAAATACTGGAGGCACTGAATCCAGTACTTGCAAGCCTCCTATAAGCACCATGGCTCCCCCAGTACTTTCTTTTCGCACTGAAGTTAGAAGTGCGACGATTTTTCAATGGAATGCCAGAGGCTTGAAGTCCCGCATCTCGGATTTGCGCCAATTTGTCTTGAAGAATCGGTTCCCTATACTTGTTATTTGTGAACCGAACGTATCGAAGCCCTACAGACTATCTGGTTACGAAGCGTTTGCTTCTTCCACGTGCGAGGAACGGAGCAACGTTCTCATTTACATCCGCACGGACTTGAACTATGTTTCGCATGCCGTTCAGCCTCATGACTACAACCAATACGTATGCCTCCGCGTCAAAAAGAACAAAATAGCCTTTACTCTTATTGGTTGTTACATCACCCCATCAAGGCGGTTTGACCCTGAAAGACTGAAATACATATTAAAGGAAACTGACGGCCCCTGGGTCATCACTGGGGACTTCAATGCGCACCACTTGCTTTGGGGAAGCACCAAGATAAACTCCACGGGAAGGAATGTTGCGTCGTTTGCCTCTGATTATGACCTCTGCATCATGAACGATGGTAGCCCGACGTATCTACGGGGTCTTACGTATAGCAGCTGCCTGGACTTGACTTTGGTGTCACGGAACTTCACATCACATGTTAAATGGTTTTGCGACATCGAGACTCATGGGAGTGATCACATTCCCACATACCTAACGATTAATGGACTCACTCGGTCTTTCTCTCGGGGTATCTTGAAGAGCACTGACTGGACTATGTTTACGTCGCTTATGGAAGAAGCATGTGGGGGAGATTTCGCCGGCGACATCGCCGACACCATCGCAGAAGCACTTAAAGTTTCCAAGTGTTCATCATCATTATCGTCAAGCCGAACAGATTTCGACATTGAACTTGAAAAACTTCGTGCGATTCGAAGACGTGCAGAACGACGATACAGACGCACTAAATCAATCTATGATCTGAGAGACGCACGTCGCATTCAGAAGAAAATTCAGCGTCGTGTAGACAAACTAGAGAGAGAACGATGGAAGACATTCTGCGAGTCACTGGACCCTCGCAAGCCGCTTTCACATATCTGGAGGACAGTACGTGGTCTTCGTTCATCCCCACAACAACGACACCCATTTGCAGCTTTGGCCCTCCATCTTGGCCAAACAGAGCTTGGTGTGGCGGAGGCATTCTGTGCGAGATTCACTGGCGAGCCTGTCAACATCAACGTTGATGTAAGTGACCTCCCAGCGGCTAAGGTACCGGAAATGGACGTGTCATTTACCATGGAAGAACTCGAGGCTGCCCTGGCAGTCTCTAAACGATCATCCTCTCCAGGCCCTGACGGCGTCACCTATTCTGCCCTGGGACACCTTGGACAAGAGGCAAGAAGAGCGCTTCTGAACAGCTTTAACAACTCATGGCATAGAGGCACAGTTCCCCGACAATGGAAGTTAAGCCGGCTGGTACCATTACTAAAGCCTGGAAAATCTCCGTTGGACTTGGCGGCATATCGCCCTATTGCTCTTGCCAGCTGCATCGGCAAGGTTATGGAAAGGATGGTCCTTGCACGTCTAGAATGGTATCTCGAGCGTTGCAATATCTACCCCGCTTCCATGGCAGGCTTTCGTAGGGGCCGTTCTTCAATGGACAGCGTCATTGACCTCACGACATTTGTGCAGCAGGAGAAAAGCCGTAAGCGCATATCAGTTGCGCTCTTTCTCGACGTGAAAGGCGCTTATGACAATGTTGCACATGAAGCCATCGTCACCTCCCTGGAGACTATTGGAATCGACGGCCGCATGCTTCGTTGGTTATCCGACTACATAACTCGCCGGTCGTTTTTTGTGCAAACAGAAGACGGCCCCACAGCTGAACATTACACGTACTGCGGCGTGCCTCAGGGAGGAGTATTGAGTCCGACGTTGTTCAATGTGACACTCATTGGACTAGCTGACATTTTACCTAAGACAATCTGCCTCTCGATATACGCAGATGACATCTGCCTTTGGACTTCTGCAGTTACTCGGCCTCAGGTGCGTGCGCGTTTGCAACGGGCAGCAACCTTGACATCAGGATATCTTCAAGCACAAGGCTTGACTGTATCAACCGAGAAATGTGCATTGGTGGCATTCACTCGAAAACTTATGACGCCATACCCAGTTTCTATTAATGGACACACTATTGCCTACGGAAAGACCCATCGATTTTTAGGCGTAATAATCGACCGCAACCTTTCCTGGAGCCCTCATTGCACGTACCTGAAGAAAAAATTGTCGTCGATTGCCCAGGTACTGAGATTCATGTGCGGGAAAACATGGGGCACATCTGTACGCTCCATGCTTCAGTTGTACAGAGCTCTATTTCTAGGATACCTACGCTACAGCCTTCCAGTGTTGTCCAATACGTGCAAGTCAAATGTTCGCTCGTTGGAGAGCTTACAGGGCCAAGCATTGCGCACTTGCCTAGGACTTCCTCGCGGTGCGTCAACACCTGCAACAATCGTCCTCGCCAAAGATCATCCGATCCAAACATACGTTGCAGTGGATTGTCTCAGGGCGCATATCCGTCATCTTTCCCGCGTCCCCGATCATCACTTGGCGTTTTTGCCTTCGCAGAGACCTCGTTCCACGTTTTCTGAAGTTGTTGTCACCAATCAAGATTGCCTTCCATCAGGATATACCCCAGCAGCAAGGCCTTCATTCCCCTTGTGGTGCCTGCAACAGCCTCAGGTGCACCTAAGTATTCCGGGCGTAAAGAAGAAGGCCAATCACCCAAGAATAGCTCTGCAACAGATGACGCTGCTATTAATGAATGAGACCTACTGGGACCGAATACACATCTATACCGATGGTTCCGTCTCATCTACCAGTTCTTCAGGTGCCGTTGTCATTCCGGCTACGAAAACCACACTAAAGTTCAAACTGTCACACGTCACAACATCAACGGCGGCAGAGCTTGCTGCCCTGCGTGCTGCTGTACAATACCTCCTGCAAGAGACACCTCAGAAATGGGTCATATTTTGTGATTCTAAGGCAGCACTTCAGAGTCTGCATTTTGCCATTTATCACAGGACTCATGAGCAGCTGGTATATGAGATAAGAGAAGACCACCATCAAGCTATCGCTAGAGGACATGAAATTATATTTCAGTGGCTACCGGGACATACCAGCATTGCTGGTAATGACCTTGCCGACGAAGCCGCCCGGTCTGCTCATCTGGAAGGCCGACCAGTCCCAATCCCCTTATCCAGGACCGACGCTGCAGGAAAACTTCTTTTCGTGGCTAAAGCTATGACACACAAATATTGGTCTTCTCTTAACCCGAAGTGCCATCTCCATAAAATTGACCCATCCTTGAAGCTTCAAATGCCATCAAACATTTCCCGCTCTGAGGCGACAGTATTGTGCCGCCTCTGGCTCGGGGTGGCATTTACAAAGGCCTACTCGTTCCGCATTGGAATGGGGGATACGCCCATGTGCGACTCTTGTGGAACCAGTGAAACGATTGAACACGTCTTATGTCTCTGTCCCCAGTTCGACGTCGAGCGTGAAGCTCTCCGGACAGCATTGAACCGGCTGGATTCTCGACCATTTTCGGAAATGAAGATCCTTGGACCATGGCCGTATGCGTCGATGGCACAGAAAGCCACGAAAGCCTTGTTCCACTACCTCAAGTCGACAGGTCTTGGCGACCGTCTGTAGACTTCGTGCGAAGTGTCAAATGTGCGCGAAACTGTGCTCTCTCTATTTTCTTTCTCTCTCTTTTCATCCATATACCCCCTTTCCCCAGTGCAGGGTAGCAAACCGGACGTGCGTCTTGTTAACCTCCCTGCCTTTCCTCGCTTCTATTTCTCTCTCTCTCTCTCTCTCGCGCTTACTCAGTGGTCAGAGCTACGGTCCGCTCACGTTATCAACGGGATCAGCCGGCCGTGAGCGGTGGATAATAAGAAGAGCATAAAATAAAGCACAACGTATCGCTACAAAATACCGGCCCTAGTCAAGCGAAATGTTGCGAAAGGAAACGTACCTCCGAAAATTATCGCTCAAGAATACCTACCCTACATGCGTAGTTAAGCCAAGACCTAGCAGTAACAGCCAGTAAGACTTGAGGATTGACACTTTCGCTGTGCCTAAGCTTTGCACGACCGAGTGTGAACTTGCCCACTTTTTTATTTTTTTTATTGTCTTATGCTTTCTACGCAGTGGTTGTCATTTCTCAGTGGACAATTTACTAAGACACCGAACGAGTAATCTGTGCGGCGTAAAGATAACGCAAGAGTGAAGAAATTGACATACCTACAAACTCCCAAATTCAAGATCGGGGCCGACAGATAGAAACATGCTGTGGGATAAAAGTTGTACTAAGCAGGGGTAGAGTGACTCAGCCAGGCTGGACAGCGTTTCGATAGGGGGACCTATCTTTGTAAAAGGCGGCCTCCTTAACCTCGGCGTGGTACTTTTTAAGAGTACACAGAGTTACGTCTACTAACCGGTAATAATATTATTATAAAGTATTATCATGTAGAGTTACAAGATAATATTTCAGTGGTTACCTCACTGCGGCATCCATGAGACAAATCAAGCGGAAGCAGCTGCCCGATCAGCCCACGATGGCATCAGCTGTGTCACCATCGCTATTTCAAGATCCAAAGCAGCGGAAAAATTTCGCGCGCTTGCCTGTCACCTAACATTGGATCAGTGGAATTCACGCGATTGGACAAGAGCACGCCTTTATACCTCGAACCCTAATTTACAACCTTGTCTTCCATCCGACCTATCACGACGTGACTGCACCCTTCTTGTCCATCTATGGCTTGGAGTAACATACTAGAGATTGGAATGCGCACAATTTTAGACGAGACGTACATATGAGGAACACACACGACAGAGCGCACAGAGTAACATTTCCAAACGCGTACTCCTTTATGATTGGAATGTGTAAAAGCCCGCTTGGGTGAATTTTTCGGGAGCACTGAAGCAATCGCACACTTTCTCTGTGAGTAACCTCGTTTCAACCGGTCACGGTGGCCGCATTTCGATGGGGGCGAAATGCAAAAAAAAAAAGACACCCGTGTACTTAGATTTGCATGTTAAAGAAGCCCAGGTGGTCATAATTATTCCGGAGTCCCGCACTACGGCGTGCCTCATAATCAAATCGTGGTTTTGGCACGTAATACCCCAGCATTTAATTTAACCTCGTTTCAAACAGCAAAAAGCAGCGCTATCAGTCACTCTAAACCAGCTGGACAAGAGGTCACTCATAGAAAACTAAATTCTTGGACACTGGCTTACGCGAACATCAGCGCGAGCCGCTATAAAGTGGCTTCAGCGTTTCTTAAGAGGTTGTGCGACTAACTTTGACTGTGCACTGTGTTGGGTTTTATATCTGAGTGGGACATCGGCAGTGTTCATGACTATGTGGTGCCCAAGACTGTGTGACAGCGCCCACACAGACAGTTCGACATGGTTTGTTCTTCGCTTGCTCTTTTTCGCTTTGCTTTCAATCTTTCATAAACCTTTTCTCCTTCCCCATTCATCGTCATCATTATCGGTCTATTTTATTGCGATAGCAATTATATGGACACTCAAAGAGGATTTCTGCCGTCGCCGTCGCCGTGAGGTTCCGTATGACGTCAATGGTGATGAAATCGTCGCCGCGCGCCGGACGCTGTATGTGCGAGTGAAATGGGGCGAGGGACGCGTGCTTTCACGGAAAGCGAACGCACGCCGGAGAACAAACGCGCCTTCTGCGTCGTGCTCCCTGAAGGGCTGCAGAATTAAGCGTCTCTTTCCTCCTTTACAATCACTATATATATATATATATAGAGAGAGAGAGAGAGAGAGAGAGAGAGCGAAAGCGACTTCTTCCGTCGCGCGAAATGCCCCGGGTGGACGGGAAAGAGGGAGGAGGGAGGGGAGGTGACGTTTAGTGGCGGAACCAAATGCGTATTTATATAAAAACGTTGCGAGGCGAAAAGGTGGTAAAGACTTCCGACGCTGCTCGACGAGTTTCCCGTTCTGATCTCGTCGAAACCTTCCGAGCCGCCCCCAGAGGCCCTGGCAACAATCACCAACGCCGCGCGCGTTCGGTGCGAACGCGGGCAAAACGGCGACGGCGTCGACAACAGTTCTGCGCGTTGCTGGTGCTACTGCATGTCCAAGTTATACAGCTGATAAAACTACTATCCTTACTCCATATAGCTCTCTACTAAGTTGTTATCGCAATTTATGCTTCGCCTTTCTGGTGAAACTGCAACATTTTTTTATGTCCCCTGCAGCACGGAGGCCTCTCCTAGCACTCTCCAATTACCCCTGTCTTGCGATAGCTGATTCCAACTTACGCCTGCAAAATTCCGAACCTCATCGCCCCACCTGATTTTCTGCCGTCCTAGACTGCGCTTACCTGCCGTTTCACCCGTTCCGTAACTCTAGTGCATAGTCCACCGGTAATCTACCCTACGTATTACATGGCCTTCCCTGGTTCATTTCTTTCTCCTAATTTCTGCACCATCTTTGCCAAATTTCACAAAAATTTGATTTGGTTATTTGTACAGTCTGCTCGTTGATCTACATTTCGACTAAGACTAAAAGATGTCGCAGTTTCGCCGAAAGGCGAAGCATCAATTGCGATAGCAAATTAGCAGAGAGCTATTCGGAGTAGGGATAGTAGTTTTATCGGCTGCATAAAGTTGGACACATTCACTTACTAACTGAATTAACAAGCCTGGTGTCAGCGCGCACACGCACACATGAATAGATCACACTCGATGACCGCAGACAACCACTGTCAAAACGCTGGCATCAAGCACAGCCGCCACAGCGGTCTATCGCTTCAACGGAAAGTGAGCGGCCGAATGCACAGCGCATACAAAGGTCAGAGCCGTGTGGAGATCGCTTGCAAGATACGGCCCGTACCGGCGCAAACATAAAAAGTTGTCGCAGTTTCACCTGAAAAGCGAAGCATCAATTGCGATAGCAAATTTGTAGACAGCTATACGGAGTAATGATATTAGCTTTATCAGCTGTATAAACTTGGACATGCAGCAGCACCGTAACGCGCAGAACTGTTGTCGACGCCGTCGGCGTTTTGCCCGCGTTCGCTCAAAATGCGTGGGGCGTTGGTGACTGTTGCCGGAGCCTCTGATATAAATAGGCACTTGGTGCCGCAGCTAAACGTCGCCTCTCTTCCCTCCCCCCCTCCCCCACGGCCTCTCGCACGTCGGAAGAAGGCGCGTTTGCTCTACATATATGGTGATTGTAAAGGAGGAAAGAGACGCCTACTTCTGCAGCCCTTAAGGGCGCGTTCACACTGAGACAATCGGCGTCTGGAGCGGCGCGGAACCCAGTTCGGCGGCGGCGAGATCCGCCGGAATAGCCCTTTCCGCGCCGATCGCTCCTGGACCGATTTTTGCGGCAGCTGCCGCCGGATTCCCTCACCGCGGGCCAATCGGAGCACGAGTGAGACATTCGAAAGATGGCGGCCAAGTCCGACGCGCTCGTCATGTCGCAGTCTTCAAGGCTCGTCGCGACATCGGAAATGCTCATCGAATAGGTGCGTGCCCATCCCATCGTTTTCGACAAGCACCATGTGAAGCACAACGTGACCTGACAAAGTGGCGGGACCCAGCTTCTCGCGGTCTTGCAGGACGAACCCCCCGCCACCGCTGGCGTCGTTGCTTTGGCGAATGCTTCTACGCGTCGTGCATCGCCAGCAAGGTGTATGCCAGCAGGCTTAGCATCATCGTCGTTGCATGCAGTGACGAAGAGCCGCAAAATAAAAACATGCCAACTCTACACGAGAGGAGATAAGTGCGTAGTTTCAATAGAGTGTATAGAAAGGCGCAGTGAGTCCAGCGAACGCCTTGGCAAGCGCCCATAGGCTGAGGCGAGCTCACAGGCTGAGTAGCTGTCGTCTGCTCGACGCACCGTCTTTGTTGCGTCGTTCGCATCGTTTCTGTCACGCTTTCTCCATTTAGTTGACTGCATTTTGTTGACAAAATCACTGTTTCTATCACTGAGTATGAAAACTAGATGCAGCAGAGTGAAACGCCTGTCAAAGCTCCATGCTGCTGCGGGGTAGGGTCTGCGACGCCACAAGGCGTCTGGCCGACGTTCCGGCGGCGCGGTAGGCAAGCAGTATGAAGGACGCGAATTTCGGCGGCAGGAGAAATCCGTTCGCTGTAGACGCCGGATTCCCCAGTGTGAACGTGCCCTAAGGGAGCACGGCACAGAACGCGCGTTTGTTCTCCGCCGTGCGTTCACTCCCCGTGAAAGCGCGCGCCCCTCGCACCCTTTCACTCGCACATACAGCGTTCGGCGGCGCGCGGCGACGATTTCATCTTCATTGACGTCATACGGAACCTCACGGCGACGGCGACGGCGACGGCAGAAATCTGCTTTTGAGTGTCCATATAATTGCTATCACAATAATAAAGAACCAAGCGCAAAGCGCAAAGTACATGAACGCATTTGTTGGCAGAGTAGAAGCCCCCCCCCCCTCCTTCCCGCGCTGCCTTCCCGCGCTGCCTTCCCGCGCTGCCTTCCCGCGCTGCTCCTTTCGCGTGGGAATTGCGTCGCCAGTTCCCCTTGCGCCCGGTTGCAAGATACGCATTTGGTGCCGCAGCAAAGCGTCGCCCCCCCCCCCTCCTCCCTCCCTCCCTCCCTCCCATACCACCACGGCGTTTCGCGCCACGGAAGTCGCGTTTGCTTTCCGCCGTGCGTTCGCTCTCCGTGATAGCGCACGACCCACGCGCGCTTTCACTCGCACATACGGCGCGCGGCGACGATTTTATTGCCCTTGGACTTTATACGGAACCTCACGGCGACGGCAACGACTACGGCAGAAATCTGCTTGAAGTGTCCATATAATTGCTATCGCAGTAAAATTGGTTGCAAAAGAATCGCACTACAGTCCGGCCAGTACGAGAATCCAACCGGGTTCTCTCGGTCGGAGAGCGTGACACTGCTACACGCTCGCCGACTTAATGAAATTATGTAATATGGCCTTGCATATATGCAGGAGTATGGAAGTTTGAACACAGCTCACATCGACTGCTATTGGAGACAAAGCCTCACATTTGGACGAAAAACAAGGAAAGCACATGCGCTGTCCAGTGTCCCGTGTAGTGCTGCACGAACTTCAACAAGGACGCCTGCCAACGCGCTCAGGTCTGCATCTCAGTAGGATTACGTGGTGTCATCTCTGGCGTGAGCAAAACGTGAGCGCGTGCCCGGCATTAAATTTTCAGTCTGCTCATGATCTCCGGCTGGATTGCGTCACGAAGATGGTGGGAAACAGTGGATAATTCCCCCCCCCCCCCCCCAAAAAAAAAAGAAAAAAGAAAACTGCATCTACCCTGACCTTGAAATCGAAATTTAAAAGCTTGGTATGCAGGAAAAAAATTTTGAACAGGTAGGATGTTCGAAGCCAGAGTTATCCAGTGCTGTGGGAAAGCGATGCGAGCAGTTCTAAGTGTTCAAGATAACACAAACACGGTCAAGGCTTAGGAGTAATCGATATTGATGCATGTCTTACAAGAACCAGACCAACTGCCTCCCGATCATTAAGGCATTTCTGATTTCTTTTTCGCACGGGTTTACCGAGACGATTGTAGCTACGAAGAAGGAAGCCTTCTATCAAAAAGATAATGCGGAGTCGGTCGCATAAATCGTGGAAACAATGTAGGCGTGAATGATGGACTGTTGACATACTTATGACATATATTTTCGAACATTTGGGCATTTGAATTTTCGATGCATGAGGCACACCCTGGTTTAAAATACAGTTGGGAGCGAGCAATGTCATCCAGAAAACACTTTTTTTTTTTCGCGGGAAGCAATCATAACGCTCATGAGCTTCAGTATCTCGGTTTGCGAATTTCTGTTCTTGAAAACACTTAAATAATTTTTTTCTTCTTTACAGGTTTTCTTCATTGCCTTCTGCATGCTGCTGGTGGGCTGAGAGCATGTTGCTTCTGCATACCGCCGTCATATGGAAGCTTCTGCGCGAAACTCGTTCTCTTCCTGTTTATTTATTGATTACGTTTTGCGCTGATAATGAAGATCACCAAAAATGCATAAAGTTATGAGGAATAGGTGAGCTAACGAAATTACAGGTGTCCTGCCTTAATGAAGCAGGACTTCGCATTTGTCGTGGAACTTCTGCCCCAGGAAATTTTGTTGCGGCTGTACAAAGCATTACAACCGGCACGCTCCAATGTTCTTCGCCAAGCTAGCTCCAGTTACAATCACTGGACATACGACAACCGCTACCACAACACACTCCTTGAAATCATAGATAACTCAGGCCTTACAGCTCAGGTATAGAACATTATGCCACATGGGCAGCTTCATCGAAGTAAAAGAAAGGAACAGAAAAATGTGAAACCAAAATTCACAAGCCGCAATATCGTATGGATAGAACTGCGGACATTAGGGAACGGTGAGTTCTACAAACATGGGGTCCGGTACAGGCGGAGGCTGCAGCATAGCCGATGAACATATGTTGTTGTTACTCGTCTCTAACATAATTTTGTGCCGTTACGCGCGTTACACGTCTAATCAAATTCATATGCGTGTTCATTACGCGTACAGATTGCTTCTTCGCGTCAGCTTCTGCCGGCAAGCTTTTCTGCCAGCAGTGTCACGAAAAGAACCATAGACTGCCCTCAGTAGGGTGCAGGAAAAAGCAACCCATATGATACGAGTAGCGCGTTTGTAGGCTTCTAACAGCTGCTACGTAAGGAATGTACACAGAAACAAGCGCAAGCATGGACGGTGCGCTGTTTCAAACCAAAATTTTATCGCATGATGCGACATATTTTTGCATGAGCTCAGCAACACAAACAACACGCAAACAAAACAAGGCAAAATGACTGCTCGTGATGCATGTCCAATAGTCAGAGGCTACAGTACTGTTGTCCAACCCACAAGCCCAAAAGTATTTATTTGTATTATGGTATGTAAACGCATCATCATTATCATCAGCCTATATTTATGTCCACTGCAGGCCGAAGGCAGCTCCCTGCGATCTCCAAGTACTCCTGTCTTGCGCTAGCTGATTCCAATTTGCGCCTGCAAATTTCCTAACTTCAACACTCCACCTAGTTCTCTGCCGTCCTCTACTGCGCTTCCCTTGGTATCCATTCTGTAACTCTAATGGTCCACCGGTTATCCATCCTACGCATTACATTGCCTTCCCAGCTCTTTTTTCACAAAAGAAAATGTCGGCTTATCACGTTCTCCTAACTGCTGGTCTGACAGCCTTTGGGTTGCGTTATGTGTTGTGCAGGGTCTGCAGCACGTTGGGACTTGTGTATGAGCTGTATTCTGGATTAACAAGGTAGAAAGCTGATTTGTATATGCTTAAATTAGAAGGAACCAGCGTCGAGCACGGAACGCGAGTGCGCAGATATCCGATGAGAAAAGCTAGTATTCCTGACGTTCTTATAAGAAATGCCTTTTGCCAGTTCGGTCTGTGTCTAGTCTTGTTTCACCCCGTTTTCGTCCGCTTTGTGCAATCAGTATTTTATTATTGCCGTTCAGCTTTTTCGTGGTAATCAGTGTAGCAGCGTAACCTCTCGGGGTTACGTAGGAGTGCAAGCTCAAGCTAGTAAGTAAGCGACACGAGACTGCGTTCCCCTAAAGAGAAAGGGGGTAAGCTGCGCTCGCTTCCTCTCTTCGTACACCGCACGGGTTTTGTTGCCAGGGAGAGTGCGCCAGCTGAAGCAGACTGCAGGCACGATGACTGCCGTCTGCTCTTTACTGCTGCCCGTCTACGATGGCGCTTCACCGGCTTCGTCTGCCGCTTGCTTTGTCTTTCGTTCGCTACTCACCCAACTCGCAGATGACGCCATACACTTCGAGGCGGGAGCACGGCTGCACCACAGTCGGCTACTGAAAACGAGTGATGGCTGATGATAGACGCTGCAACAGCAATTTGAGGCCGACGAGTCGCCCGACGGGACGAAATGGCAACCGTTTTCTGTTATCTGTGTTCACCCATCTGGAACACGCTCACATCTTCGGCATATTTAAAGTAAACGCCAAATGTACATCCCTGAGTTCATCTGGCATAACTACTTTCTTCGATTTTAGGTTCGCAATATAAAGCTTTCTTTTTGCCAGCTTATTCTCAGATAAAGATAGTCTACGCAAGTAAAATAGAATACACTGCTCTTCTTAATCTTTCCCTCTAACATTTGCATTGTTCTGTGCTCATTTATCATGCCAAAGAAGTGGAGTCGACGGCAACATCTATAGGAACCAAAATCTTCAACGCAGCTAATAAAAAAAGTGTACGCCGCATGGAAGTGATAAAAATCTGAGAATTATCGAGTATTACGCCTTCAAGGAAAGCGATCGTCTCATATGCGTAATGTTTTTTGGACATCTGCTATTCTTCCTTGACAATGCACTTTATGCTAAAGGTCATGCTGCGAACGACATGGTCGGTACGTTGTTTTCACACAAGGAGACCGAAATTTAATAGCGACGAACACTGTCGATAGAAGTACGGTTCGGGGTAAAAGGCGAAAGAACGGAGTGGCTACATTGAAAAAGAACCGCCAAATTGTAGACAAGCGTTTACCTCTGAATGACGCATAAAGTTTTTCTAACGGATGCAATGCTCGGAAGTCGAACCTAATCTCCACATAAGTAGTACTAATGCGCTCAAATTTCCAATACAGTTTGCGACATGATGGTCCTAACCTGCCAGATTTAGAAATATAATGGTTGTGAAAAGCAAAAGAAAAGAAAAAAAAAAGGTGATGGAATCGGGCCCTGTTCTACTGATGTATCGAGCAGAGAGTTATATCGACCTCCTATAGGGAGACGGCACTGTCTCTACGCACAGTTGTTTTTCTTGCCCCGTGTATTTCCCTTCGGCGAAGAAAAGAAAACACAGCCAACATCGGTGTGCTTTCTTTGGTGAGACAGCCAGCTAGCTATTTCGATCAGCAACGCGTCGATGAAAGGCCCAACGAAAGTGGTCTGCCTGCAGCCCACTTGTGAGTCGATAAAGGGGAGCTCTGCGGAACTTTCAGCTCGGTCTCTTCCGCGAGGACTTCGATGTTTACAGAGAGGCAACATTTTCTGGAGGCCAACGCGCGTCAGTGTCAGTATGAGTAATTGAACACCAGTCTTCTCAGTATGCTTGTTAATCATTGGCCGCTTGGTCATGCCGTGTCGGCTTGGCTATAGCAAACATTGTGGTGGCACATGCATTGAGAAAGGACGGCAAAGGCTGCATTTTTATCCGGCTATGCTGAGGATTTTGTAAAGGGACTGTCAGACACAGAGTGTTACAGTAGGCTTTGAAGGAGCGAACTCATACCCTAACGTTAATTTTAGGGCAGCATCTGAAACCTTAAAATGTCGAAAATAATACTAACAAGCGCAGTTAGAGTACAGAAGTTGCAATGTTCAGTAATATGCTCCTCCTGTAATACAACCATAAAAAGGCTGCAAGTTGTACTTAGCAAAATAGGTGCTCTAAATTTTGTACTTACTCGGGTACGGCCCGCCCCCTCACGTACGGCTCGCCCTCATATACGGCCCGCAACCCCCCTTTAGAGGGTAAGTTAGAGTGCAAAAGTGCAGTAGGTTTGAAAGTGCAGAAGGGAGTGGTGTTAGAGTGCGGTAGGTTTCGAGTGCTAAAACTACTAAAAAAAAGTTTATCCAAGTGTTACGGGCATACTGGCGTGCTGGTTAATGCCAGCAATTAACCCGTTACAGATGGAACTGGACCGTGCCCGAAGATCTGTCGACGACTCTAAATCTGTTCATAGTCGGCCGCCAGTGGTTCCCCTTATTTGAAGAGCAGCTAGCCTGAGCGCAGTTTGAGGCTTCAAGGAGCTGGCAAAAGCCTGGCCTCGTGTAAGCCCCGCACCCAGCAAAAATTCCGCAAAACGCCGTGCAGGCCTTACACGAGCCCATACGGTAACTATACTTAAATACTCGTATATTCCTAACCTGAGAGCTTCTTGCCCACTGTCTCCCATCCCAGCGCCGTTTTTTGAGAATGAGCCATATCCGACTAGCCAGTGTGAACACACTGCTAAAGTATATTAGCCAATAAGCCAGGTAACCTCTATTTCTGTCATTAGGCTGACACGCTTCCAGGCATATATTTGTTGCACTGAGGATATTTCGGTAGCATCACTTGTTTCAGTGCGTCATTCTGTAGAGAACCGAGACGTTAGCGAGCGCATTTGCAGCTGTAGCATACGTGCACGCTATACACATAAGCCGATTCGTCATAAGTGTGTTCTCTCCAGCGGCGCGAAATTGGGCGTGGAAGGCAGCCTGTAAATCTGCAGACGCGACAAAGCCTTCATACGGCAGCACGTGTGTCTCGAATGGCTTAAATATTTGACATTCGGTCGTGAACGCGCCCCGCAATTCGGTTACGCGATAGCACGCGCCCATTTGTATTGATAAAGTACCACCGACCACACAAACGGGTGAAATAGCCTAAGGAAGCTGTTTGCTTGAAAAGCCTAGAGAATGCAGAGATCTGGGGGCAAGTAGAATACCATAAGGTCGAACGTGCACACTCATGCATGCCACAACGTCCCTTCTTTTTTCCACACTGAGCGTCCTCCCTAATCAGTTGCAATGTGTAATTGCATAGAGTGGAAATCTATGGCCGTCACTGCACCGTCGGCGGCACCAGTTCCGAGGGAAGGAAATTCCCTCATGTGTTTGCTCGGCATTTTGCTTTCACTTGAATCATGGTGCCGGTCGCCATAATTTAGCCCCTCCAAGCAGTTCCCGCAGAAGTCAAACCGGTGCAGCATAAAGATACAAGCACTCCTGCGAAAGTGCACCCTAGAGGTTTGCGAGAAGCAGCGATGTGCAAGCGCAATGTTACAAACGAAGAATGGAACACACGACAGCCCATACATTGTGAAACGCTCGTCAGTCGTTATTCTCGGCCCAGATCTCGAGGGGATGAGTGATCATCAGGCAATATTTATTGCCCAGTTTCAGAGTCTATCAGTACGTAGTATTGTTGGAATCTCGGTCGTAATTGGACAAATATTTTGTTAGAACTACTGTACGGCTTCTGGCAAACGAAACAGGACATTCGCAAACAGGACATTCGCAAAGCCATGATGTTCTTCAACGAAGTTGAATTACTCAAAAGTAAAAGGCCGCGGCTGCTTAGAAACGATAGATTAGTTCCTGATTTCTTCTCCCCCCTGTCCTACGCGCGTGTCAAGCCCGTACAATTTATGGAGCGCCAACTGTGATACCGTTGCGGTCTCGCAACAGTAAGACAAAAGAACAAGCGAGGTGGCATTAGCTCACTGAAGGCATGTACTTACGCCACTACCTCAGGCCGTTGACCTGCTGTCTATAAACTCTCTAATGGAGTTGGTGCGTGAGGCCGGATTGAGCGGCAGACAATGACTGTCTTCTGTTTTACTTCTGCAGTGTATTTTTTTTCTATTAAAGCGAACAGCTTTCTTTGGCTTTTTCACCCGTTTTTGTGGAGGTTAGTGGTTGGCGGCCTATGGTTGGTAGTTCTAGGTCACTGGTCAGACTTGCGTTACAAAGGCACTGATGCAAAGGGCACGTGCTCGCATGCGTGAACTTTGTAGTGCATGAATGTTTGCGCTCGGAAAGGGCAGCCCTCCTCCTCTACCGCCACCCTCCATAATTCCGTACGTTAAGATGAAACAAACAATGGTCAAACACGAAAAAAAATTGGTCGGTGACGTACATGTTTCCTAACTTTAATCATCATCAGCCTAACTTTAATCATGTATTTCAGCAAATACAAAGATAAGATCGATTTTCAATGTTTTACAGCCAACGTCAGCATACAGTGCTGCCACAGTCTGTCATTGAATCACTTGTGACCTTAACGTGACCACGAATCAGCGCATCTCATCAATAGTGAAGGAAACAAGACGAGCACGACGACACACGAGACAGTGCGGCGCTATATATAACGAGTGTTCGCGTGTTTTTTTTTTTTTTTTTTTTTGCATCCCAATTAGCTTGGACAGCTTTGTAGGCTCACAAATCCTAAGAAGGCAGCAAGTCCTGGTTGCGAATAAAGACATTAAGTCATGTTTGCAGATAGTGCACGATGAGTTGTGCATAGGGTTGCTTTGTCTTGTGCCAGATATTACGTTGGACAAACAGGGCGCTGACTTAATGAGAGGTTGCGCGAGCATAGCAACAATGTTAAAAATATAAAACGCAGCAGGTGGTCTTCTTGGTTTCTCACTGCAAGAGCTCTGGCTGCGCCCTTGACTTCAACAGATGTGTGATTATAAGACGTCCCTATAATCAGCTGACAAGGGAAATAAAGGAAGGTGAAGCCATAGCAAGATTTGGACAGATTTGTGCAAGCTCGCCGTCTATAGCTTTACCGCATCAAAAACTGACGTTTCTTGTCTTGCCGGCACGTGCACAATAAGGTGTACGTGCATTGTATGCGCAGAGTATACAGGGTGTTTCAGTTAAATTGGGCCAAACTTTAAAAATATACAAATGGTACGTAGCTGGTCAGAACCAAGGTAATGTTGTTTGCCGTCGCTTGGAGATGGTATGGTACGGTATGGTATGATAAAACTTTATTACGTCCGGCGGGGATGCTCAGATTATTTTTTCATTCCGCCTAATTAGATAATTAGTATTAATTATTCAACTTTTCAAATATTATAATTAGACGAAAGGCGTCAATGAAAAAATTGTAGAGTAAATGAAAAACTACCGATACAGTTTCTGTTGCTCAATACGCGCTACATAAAAGTGTTATTTCGAGCGTCAAAGAAGCCCACAAATACACGCAAAATTGCCTCGAGCGGCCTCGAGTGGTTGCCGCGGCTGCGCAAACACGGAGCTAAGCCGTGACGTCAGTGCGCCGACCCACGGGATAAATAGCTCCACGTCGCCGCCGCGGCGACACCAAAGCCCCGCCGGCTCCACGCCGAGAACATCGCTGTGAAGATGGGGGGACCGAAGAAGAGCGACACTCCCGAAAAAGAGAAAGCGCGGCGCGGAAGCCGCCGCGCCGCTACTCGAGAGCGAATGAGACGACTTCGGTCCGATCACGAGTATCGCGCCGCCGAAGCGGCGGCGAAACGTCGGCGATTCGCAGAAGATCCAGAGTTACGAGCCCGCGAAACCGAGCAAAACCATTTGAGCGTCCAGATACTTTAATGACCGAATGTTCGTTGCTCCTTGGGCTGTCGATGATTCAGGGTGATATTGCGTAAAACGTGGCCGAGTCTCGAAGCATAACCTTTCAAAAACTTGGCCGAACCGAAATAAAGCTAGGTGGGGTCACCAGCTTCGCTGTTTGCCCAGTCTTTGCGCCACTAGGGTGAAGCTGCCCCTATTTGTTTTCTTTACCATGTCTTTCTGTATTTATAGCGCTTTCTGTCTTTTTACTTACCATGCTGTACACCTCTTTATTTGTTATTGGAACATTTTGTACATATTAAATTTAACATTGGCGTATTTCTATGTTTGACAATTTCTCGCGATGTGTTTTTACTATTTTGTACTTGCTAAATTTAGTTTTCTTTCCTTTATTTTCCTTTTTTTATTGCTGCTCTTGTAACTGATTTCTGTGCTTGCTGCAGTAGGTCTTGGTGTTTTTATGCTAATTTTCATACTGGCCCACCCGTCATGTAAGATCCATCCGTCAGGGATGTTTAAAGTAGTGTAAATAAATTAATAAATAGATAGATAAATAAATGCAATTCAGTGAAGCTATATATCTGCACTCAAAGCACGACATGTATAAACTCTACGCACTGTTAACTTTTCACATCACAGGGGTGCTAGCAGCGCCAAATTTATGTATGAAATCTATTATAGATTCCTTCAATTTCGCGCTTTGTAAATGATGCGAGTTGCGCCCTGCCTATAAGTTGACACCAGTGAGAGGCAGAGAGAGAAATCCTTGTCGATAGTTTGGTTTTCAGAGGAGCTCACTCCAAAGCTTCACCTGCGAATTTTATCAAAACCGACTCAGTTAGCTCAGCCATATAGTTTCCGATGTGGGGACTTGAGTCAACCACCCGGCGTTGGAGGGTAGAGTGATGTTTAAATGTTTAAAGGGACACTAAAGCAAAACAATAAATCAACTTAGACTGATAAAGTACTCTTCGAAAACTCTGCTGTCATTATTTACACTGCAATAGGCCAATTATTAGACTAGAAACTAAAGCTCAAAGTAAATTTTTTTTATTTCGCGCGGAAACACTAACGTTAGCACTTCAGTGTGACGTCACGACTTCTAAAGTAATTTTTCGTTATTTGGGCCACGTTGGCTCAGTAAAAACTCTCGAAACTTGCCAGATTCTGTCTTGGGCTCCTTTAGAACACAATGTAGTCCACTTTTACCGCTAAAGGATTAACTGGGACCTAGAAGACGCTGTCAAAATCTATGATGTCACGGTGAGCTGGTGCAGGAACTTCAAGGTGGCGTCGCCACTCGCCTTCTGTGTTTTTCGTTTCTTTCTCGCTTACCAAGCGGCTTCTCGCGGTAAGAGTGGTGTTTTCGGTATTATGGAAGGGTAATATACTGATACAGAAGAAATAGTTTTCAGTGTCTCTAAGTTCAAGGGGGGGAGTGACGGGCCACAGTGCCAGTGTGTGCGCGGTACGTCAGAGCATCTTCCATATTGCGATGTGCATTGTGCTGGGTTGTCACTGGCAAGGCTTCATATCAGCTGGAGCCGAGTCGGTATTTCGTAAGCTGTGTTTACGTTTGCGAACTTAACGATCCCTGGCTTTGGTTTACTTTGGCACTGATCTTGGGAAAGATTATTCTATTCTGATTTCAAGACTATAAGAGTAGTCGCATCGGTTGTATGGTTGCCTGGCACGGGCCCATAACCTTCGAACAAAATAGGCTGGTCCCGAGAGTTGAAATCCGCCTCCATTTCATCTTGTGAAAGTGGATGTACCGCGAAGCTGGTGCCGACGTTAGACAAGCACCCCCCCCCCCCCCCCCTATCGACGTACGTCACGCGCGCACGCACGTGTGCGTAAGTGCAACATACATCGTCATTCTTCAAGGCCCTCCACCAAGTGCCTTATTGAACTAATTCCGTTTTTCAAAGTAAATTGCGTCAGAGAATTTGTAAAGTACGACTTGCACACAAGCTACAGACATGATAGCTTCGGACTGTAATTCGAATATATGAGCATAACGACATGGTCACGAGATGATATCGCCTGATGACGTGTTCAAGTGATAATGTCACCTGATGACATCATGTGATGTCTCTTGCAGAAGCAGCACACTGTGCGCTTCTCGCTTTTTTTCACTGTCTCCGGGATCGGCCCACACTTTTGTATGCCCACGCAGACACGAAAAGTCCCAGCCAACCAGTAGAGGCTTGGTTGTAAATTCGCACCAACCAGCTTGGCTGTAAAATTAAATAAAATGGGGCGAAAGGAATCGTTGCATCACGCCGGCGTGGCTGCCCTGCCCGCACCCAGCCTTATTTACTCGGTCACGATTATTTGCATTCTCGCTCGAACGTTTTATCCCCTGAAATGTACCTAACTCGTTGACGCAACTTATACGATTGGTTTACCCTCGACTGCAAGATTATGCTCCACTCTGCAAAAAAGTCCAAGTCCCGAAGGATCCTCTTCAAACTTTTTCCTGAACGCTGTGAATATTGTGAGTTATGGATCACGTGTTTCTCTGAATTCTCATATGGAATGTTGGGATTGCCTTATTCTATAAAGTAGCACAAGTTCTCCGACAGCGCCGACGTTTGTTTATTTTACGGATTATTAAGCAGAAAGCATTCCGAAAACTTGTTCTTTTCTATCGCCTCCTTTTCATAAGCGAGGATGATAATACGATGATTGTATGGGCCTCTTTCTTTTTTTCTTGTTTATGTGAAAAATCTGTCCGGTCTTCATGCTTGTCACGAAGATAAGAGAAACAATATACATGCTGCCCAAGAAGATTGTCATGCACTCATATTGAGAAAATCCTCGAAGCGTGCAATCCGAACCGACAAGCGAAGCCATGAAGTAAGGAGAAAAAGTGCTGTCTCATACCCCTAGTTCTGAAGTGAGGTTCTGGCACAAAAAGCTCATTTTACGGGAGACCAGGCTGAGTTTAAAGATTTGCAGAGACCACGAGAAAAATAGGTCAGCATATATTATTTCACGCCCAAGCTCGCATGAACACTTTTTCTCCGTGCGTTGAGATAGCGGTTTCTACCCTGTGCTTTGGAGAAGCAAATATTAGCGAAGTCTTTCTTTACGAGCAGTGATACTCCAGCCCGTGTTCTTCCTATTATGTTTTTGTCGTTGTGGTTCTTGTTGTTCTTAAAGTCATCCATGACACTGTTATCTTTAAGCATCATAAAGCCCAAGCTTCAGAACAATAGCTCCCTTTTATTTCTGGCCACGGAGAGTAAATTCATTGAAGAAAATTATGAAACGTTACTTCACTAAAAAGATCATTTAGTATAGTAATGAAATAGTACTTAGTTCAATAGGCACATGTAAACTTCCTGGAGCATATCGAAAAGCTTTGCGTTGAGCTTTCCAGGCCAAAATGAGAATTTGTAGCTATTAAATTTAGCGTAGCAAAAGTTATACGTATACGGCCTCGTTGGGTTAGAAGTATCTTTTGTGGGGCTTTAAAGTGTTTTAATCTCTTACTATAAAAAGAAGTTGCGGGATGAATGTGCTGCTTCGTCTCGTCTCCCTGCAGTTTTTTCTGATTTATGTGCCTCACGCTGTTTGTCCTCTTGCACACTGAACTTCTCAGCGTCAGACATGCTTCCAGCAACGCGTGCAGCATGGCCGACCCTCTCAAGCCTCATGAGATTCAGGCTGGCATTACGCCAGACGAACTCCTGCAGATGCAAGCGGTGGTATCTGTAGCCTCGACATACCCTCTGGTACTGGATTGCAGCCTGGTACAGCCACAGTTCACAACTATACTCCGTCCCCCATAAATTTCTCGCTTCCACCTGCGCAAGGTCCTCCCACTGTAACTATCTCCTGCTTCGACGTCAGTCTGCCTGAAGGTCAGGACTATCTTTCTGAAATGTCAGAATCATCTGCAACTGTTACACACACATGGACGCTACCGCGAATTCTTCCAACGGGTCGGACAAACACACTGAAATCATCATCGTCATCATCATCAGCCTATATTTAAGTCTACTGCAAGACGAAGACCTCTCCCTGCGATCTCCAATTGTCTTGCGCCAGCTGATTCCAACTTGCGCCTGCAAATTCCCTAACTTCATCACCCCACCTAGTTTTCTGCCGTCCTCGACTGCACTTCCCTTCTTTTGGTATTCATTCTGTAACTCTAATGGTCCACCGGTTGTCCATCCTACGCATTACATGGCCTGCCCAGCTCCATTTTTTTCCTCTTAGCGTCAACTAGAATATCGGCTATCCCCGTTTGCTCTCGGATACACGTCGCTCTCTTCCTGTCTCTTAACGTTAGGCCTAACATTTTTCATTACATCGCTCTTTGTGCGGTCCTTAACTTGTTTTTGAGCTTCTTCGTTAACCTCCAAGTTTCTGCCCCGTATGTTAGCACCAGCAGAATGCAACGATTCTACACTTTTCTTTTGAACGACAGTGGCAAGCTACCATTGAGGATTTGGAAATGCCTGCCGTATGCACTCCACCCCCAATTTTATTCTTCTGTAAATTTCCTTTGAAATACCACTTATTACTGTCGTGTGCAGCATTCTTGACTACGGTTGCATAGTTTACGGGTCAGCAAGGCAGTCGTACATCAAACGTCTTGATCCCACACACAACCACGGACGACGCTTAGCAACTGGCGCATACAGGACCTCCCCAATAGAAAGCCTGTATGCCGAGAGCACGGAGGAAGATTATTTAGGAGTAGAAACTCCCGTCAGCGCGGGCGCTCGCGTGCGACCAGATAACGTCACATTATTATGCGCCGATGGGGGCGCATGCAGTGGCGGCGCCTTGCGGCACGTCATGCAAGTAGCAGCGAAAAAAAAAAGTTGTCGCAGTTTCACCTGAAAGGTGAAGCATCAATTGCGATAGCAAATTTGTAGAGAGCTATACAGAGTAATGATGTTAGCTTTATCAGCTGTATAAACTTGGACATGCAGTAGCACCGGCAACGCGCAGAACTGTTGTCGACGCCGTCGGCGTTTTGCCCGCGTTCGCTCAAAATGCGTGCGGCGTTGGTGACTGTTGCCGGAGCCTCTGATATAAATAGGCACTTGGTGCCGCAGCTAAACGTCGCCTCCCTTCCCTCCCCCTTCCTCCCCCTCCCCCACGGCCTCTCGCGCATCGGAAGAAGGCGCGTTTGCTCTACATATATGGTGATTGTAAAGGAGGAAAGAGACGCCTACTTTTGCAGCCCTTAAGGAGGCACGGCGCAGAACGCGCGTTTGTTCTCCGCCGTGCGTTCACTCCCCGTGAAAGAGCGCGTCCCTCGCGCCCTTTCACTCGCACATACAGCGTTCGGCGGCGCGCGGTCACGATTTCATCTCCATTGACGTCATACGGAACCTCACGGCGACGGCGACGGCGACGGCGACGCCGACGGCAGAAATCTGCTTTTGAGTGTCCATATAATTGCTATCGCAATAAAAAAAAGTGGTCGCAGTTTCACCTGAAAGGCGAAGCATCAATTGCGATAGCAAACTTGTAGAGAGCTATACGGAGTAATGATATTAGCTTTATCAGCTGTATAAACTTGGACATGCAGCAGCATCGGCAACACGCAGAACTGTTGTCGACGCCATCGGCGTTTTGCCCGCGTTCGCTCAAAACGCGTGCGGCGTTGGTGACTGTTGCCGGAGCCTGTGATATAAATAGGCACTTGGTGCCGCAGCTAAACGTCGCCTCCCTTCCCTCCCCCTCCCCCACGGCTTCTCGCGCGTCGGAAGAAGGTGCGTTTGCTCTACATATATGGTGATTGTAAAGGAGAAAAGAGACGCCTACTTCTGCAGCCCTTAAGCGAGCACGGCGCGGAACGCGCGTTTGTTCTCCGCCGTGCGTTCACTCCCCGTGAAAGACGTGCCCCTCGCGCCCTTTCACTCGCACATACAGCGTTCGGCGGCGCGCGGCGACGATTTCATCTCCATTGACGTCATACGGAACCTCACGGCGACGGCGACGGCGACGACGACGGCGACGGCTACGGCGACGGCGACGCCGACGGCAGAACTCTGCTTTTGAGTGTCCATATAATTGCTATCGCAATAAAAAAGTTGTCGCAGTTTCACCTGAAAGGTGAAGCATCAATTGCGATAGCAAATTTGTAGAGAGATATACGGAGTAATGATATTAGCTTTATCAGCTGTATAAACTTGGACATGCAGCAGCACCGGCAACGCGACGAACTGTTGTCGACGCCGTCGGCATTTTGCCCGCGTTCGCTCAAAATGCGTGCGGCGTTGGTGACTGTTGCCGGAGCCTCTGATATAAATAGGCACTTGGTGCCGCAGCTAAACGTCGCCTCCCTTCCCTCCCCCTTCCCCCCCTCCCCCACGGCCTCTCGCGCATCGGAAGAAGGCGCGTTTGCTCTACATATATGGTGATTGTAAAGGAGGAAAGAGACGCCTACTTCTGCAGCCCTTAAGGAAGCACGGCGCAGAACGCGCGTTTGTTCTCCGCCGTGCGTTCACTCCCCGTGAAAGAGCGCGTCCCTCGCGCCCTTTCACTCGCACATACAGCGTTCGGTGGCGCGCGGCCACGATTTCATCTCCATTGACGTCATACGGAACCTCACGGCGACGGCGACGGCGACGGCGACGCCAACGGCGACGGCGACGCCGACGGCAGAAATCTGCTTTTGAGTGTCCATATAATTGCTATCGCAATAAAAGAGAGCAGCAGCCCGGCGGATCGGTGGTGCCACTCGGGCGCGTTCTCTTCGGCGGCGCCCGTGTCTCCCGCGCTCAAAGTAGACGACACAGGCGTTCGGCGTTCGCTTCAGCGTGCACGCCGTAGCGTTGTTTTTTGCGATAGCAATTATATGGACACTCAAAAGCAGATTTCTGCCGTCGGCGTCGCCGTCGCCGTCGGCGTCGCCGTGAGGTTCCGTATGACGTCATTTGGAGATGAAATCGTCGCCGCGCGCCGAACGCTGTATGTGCGAGTGAAAGGGCGCGAGGGGCGCGTCTTTCACGGGGAGTGAACGCACGGCGGAGAACAAAGGCGCGTTCTGCGCCGTGCTCGCTTAAGGGCTGCAGAAGTAGGCGTCTCTTTTCTCCTTTACAATCACCATATATGTAGAGCAAACGCGCCTTCTTCGGACGCGCGAGAGGCCGTGGGGGAGGGGGAGGGAAGGGAGGCGACGTTTAGCTGCGGCACCAAGTGCCTATTTATATCAGAGGCTCCAGCAACAGTCACCAACGCCGCACGCATTTTGAGCTAACGCGGGCAAAACGCCGATGGCGTCGACAACAGTTCTGCGTGTTGTTGCTACCAAAGCCGCTCACCTTACTTCGTATGACATTGCTGTGTTGCTATCGCATTCATTGCTTCGCCCTTAGGGCGAAACTGTGACATTTTTTGTGGGCCTTTAAGTCAAACAGTAACTGTTCTTGTCGGTGTCTGTTCGAGGCCCGTAATACTAACAGCGCTGATACGTGCAGTGTACCCTTGTTCGGAAATTGCTAGCCTAAGATGGGATGCAGGTGGGATGCGTGAGTGCCCTCAGTAGAAGTTGTGAGGCGCGCGGCCGAACGGGAGCAACGCACGCGGCCGCGAACGAGAGAAACACATGTGACCGGTTGCCTTGGCAACCAAGACGGCGGTAATTTCTTTCTCAGCCGCCAGGTGCCGCCAGCATGATAGTGGCTCCGCGGGCTTGTGACATTATCTGGTCGCCGCAACTGGCGAAGTTTCCACTCCTAAAGGTTTCTTGCTCCATGGCCGAGAGTAACGAACCCTCTTTGAAGCACCGAAGAGCTTTGCTCACAATCTCATACGTGCTTAGAATCACAGCTCTACCTAATCATATATGCCACACTCTTGTTACCTGCACCACAAACAGAATGCACTATGCCAACAAACCACACAGCGTGAGACCACTTATCCTTCGATTTGAAGATATGTGCCAAAACTACAATGTTCCGAGCGAGACTCTCAAGGTCGCTGAAACACAGAATAGACTGCCCCCGTTGTATGATTTCGCACATTTTTGTGATTTTACTCTGACATGCCGCAAAAAAAAAAAAAGAAACACCGCTTGAACACATAAGGCAAGATTTCTCAGAACTACAAGAAAAATACAATGACTACACTGAGTTTTACACTGACGGTTCCAAGACAAAGCAACATGTCGGAAGCGCAGTCGTATCGGAACACTGGGGATATGTCTGAAGTTACCACAGTTTGCTTCGGTTTTCACAGCCGAAGCATATGCCCTGCTCATGGCCTTGGAAAAAATAGTTACAGGAGAGTATAAAAAAGCAGCTGTCTACACAGATTCCCTCAGTTTACTTAATTCCCTCCATAGAAAATCGGAGTGCGAACCCTTTCTCGGCTGCATCTTGAAAATGCTCGGCAAAAGTGAAAAGTATGATCAAGTAATACGTCTCTGCTGGATTCCAAGCCACATAGGAATCCCGGGAAATGAAAAGGCGGACAAATGCGCTGCAATGGCTGCCCGTGAAAAAGTCACAGAGCTAATTCTTCCATTCAAGGACTGTGTCCGGGTGGTCCGTGCTGCGATCACTTCAAAGTGGCAACAGGATTGGAGCTGTCAAGTAATTAACAAGCTACAAATAGTAAAGCCCATACTGCAGGAGTGGAGGACATCATATCACCAGGAACGTTTCATGGAAGTTATTCTATGTCGCATTCGCATCGGACACACACATCTCACGCATAAATTTTATTGAAAAATGAACAATTGGTTTGTGATCACTGCCAAGAATGCCTAACTGTGAATCTCATTTAATAACATGCCCGGCGTTGGAGGAAAAAAGAAATATTTTTATGAACTTTACAAAACACTAACACCACTTCATCCATCCCTGATCCTAGCTAAAAATGCACTTGTATCTCTAGACGATGTTTTTAAGTTTTTAGACGAAACAAGGTTCTTAAACAAACTTTAAAGTACATGATCTTTGTTGCTTGAAGCACTTTTATCAAATTATATATTTTCATCCTGTGCATGGCGCATCATAGCCTTAGTTTCTTTTGCGTCACAAAACTTTACATAACTAACTATACCACTTAATTATTACACTGAAATAGCGCCCCCTGAACGCTGTCTCGGATCGATAAGGTGGCTCATGTGAGTGAACTCTGTGTCAGTTGAAAACCCGCCTAAGTCAAACTTCACCAGCATATATAAGCCAGTAACTCCTAAGCAAATTATCACACGCTTCAATCTATTCACATTCAAGACAGCCTTTGAAGCGGTAGTTTTGGGCTATAGACGTTACCGAGTGTAAGAGTTCATTGGGGCTTCGAGACAGTGCTCCAAGTGCCAGTGTTTTGGGCACGATGCTGGTGCCTGCAGGTTACAAGGATGGTGCCCACGCTGCAGGGGCAACCGTCGACCAATCTGCCTGTGGAAATGAAGAGCCACAGTTCCCCAACTGCAGAAAAAATCCCGAATTCACGTCTGCTTGCTGCGCTATTTTGCGTAAAAACAAACAGTTACACAATTACAAGATGAAAAACAACGTTGGATTACAATTGGTGAAGGCTGCTGTACGCCAGCAACCGGAAACTAGGCAGCGGCCAAGCAAATACACCTGCAGCCGGCAAAGGTACACTTAAAAGGCAGTTATAACCACCTGAAGTCCCCCGCGAATTGATGACACGAATGAGTTATCGTCTCTACCGACCCGCTTACCAGCTCGAACTCCTCCTGTGAGAGTTGATCAGGAGAGCACAGCAGGCCCGTCGACACCAAGACGGGTCAGAACGTCCTGGGCTGGACCACGCGAGTGAGGCCCTCGACAAGACCACGAAAGCACCTACTCATTTGTTCTCGATAGCCCGCGAGTAAACGCAAAATTGCCGCGCGATTGGCCGCTCGATGCACTTTGCGTGTATTCGCGGCCATCTTTCACGTTCGGAAAAACACTTTTATGTAGCACGTATTGAGCAACAGAAAGCTGCATATGCAGTTTTTCATGTTGCTCTACAATTTTCTCATTGACACTTTTCATCTAGTTACAATATTTGAGAAGTTCATTAATTAATTAAGACTAATTCTGTAATTAGGCGGAATGTAATAAAAACCTGAGTACTCTAAGCGACGGCAAACAACATTACTTTGGTTTTGTCTAGCTACCTGGCATCTGCATATTTTTTAAGTTTGGTGCAAGTTACGTGGGACACCCTGTATACAGTATAGTATATATGTGTGTGTATGTGACTGTATGTGCTGTTTAAGTGTTTATCATAATCATCACCCAGCACCTGGAGTAGCTTGTCAGGCGAATAGACAGGCTAACATCTCCAGCACATCATGCTTGTAACTTTCTCCGTGCTCATTTATTACAGCGACGCTCTCTATGGCTAGGGTTCTATATGCATTGTCGTGGCCTTCAACAGATCTGCGTGTGCAAAAACTCAGCTCCCAATTTTTGATGACAATCACTTCATTCTATTCAAAAGCTTATACGTATCACCACTTCGATATGCATTTTCAGTAGATTAGTTATCAATATGCACCATTTTCAAAATCGGTAGACTCAGGTAGATAATAAGGGTATCTCAAAGATTTGCCGCTGTGCGACCCGCGTCGGCCACGTGTACGCTCGCAGCGCCCTCTCTTTATCGCCGTTCCAAGGGCTTGCGTGCCTAGTTTCCTTCCGCTCTCCCGGCGTGGCGGTCCCGTCGCGCCTGTCTAGTTTCCTCCGGCTCCCCGAGCTGGCGGTAGTCTTCCACGCGAATGTATGCCGCCGATCAAAATAAAACTGTGTGTGCGTGTTTTTGTTCGGGAAGACCGCCGTCGCCGTTCAAGAAAAATAGAATTTCCTCATACCTTTGATCTAAATTCTGTGTCACCTCTATGTCATGTGCTAAGATGCTTCGCTGGTAATCCACCTTCACAGCAGTGGAATGGCGCGTAATTTTTATTAAGTTGCGAGTTCTCGTAGTTTCGTAGGCTATTTACGGGCTTGCGTTTATGAAGAAACGCAGGTACAACGAACAGGACGAACACAAAATGAGCGCTATGTTCATGCACACTCCACAATCTTGAGCCATGACATTTATCCCTATGAGTATGCTCTGTCCCTTCGAACACTTTAGAGTATGCAAGCCCAAGCTCTACGGACGTGCCTCGGCCACCTAAGTGTGCATCCACAGCAGCCACAATCGCCATAGCACGTGACCACCCTATATCAACGTACATTGCAGTCGACGCTCTAAGAGCACACATTCCACATGTCGCAAGGACACCCTTTCACCACCTTGCTTGCCTGCCAACAACTCGGCCGCATACGAGTTTTAGCCGCCTCCTGACTATACACGGAGCATCGCTACCATCGAATTACATCCCTGCAGCGTGGCCTTCGTTGCCACTGTGGTCTCTGCATTCACCTCGAATATTCCTCACCATTCCAGGCGTAAAGAATAAGGCACAAATGCCGTCAGCAGCATTGAAGCTGGCAGCATTGTTGCTACTACATGAGGTCCACAGTTTCCGCTTACATGTTTACACAGATTAGTCGGCCATGCACTCCAGTTCAGCTGCTGCAGTATTTGTCCCAGCAAAATCTACAGTAATAAAATTCCGGACATCGCACTTGACATCGACGACGGCTGTCGAACTTACAGCTCTGTGTGCAGCAATGAAATTTATCGAACCAGGAACCGCCCCAGAAATGGTCTATCTTCTGCGATTCCAAGGCCGCCCTCCAGAGTTTGCTCTCTGCACTACGCCGTGGACCCCACGAACGACTTGTCGCGGACACACGTGAAATTTACCATCAGGCAGTTGACAAAGGACATGACATCGTCTTTCAATGGTTTCCAAGTCACTGTGGTATCTTTGGAAACGAGCAAGCGCACGCAGCATCTCGATCTTCACATACCAGTACCGATTGCGTCGCTATCCCTATGTCCAGAACAGACGCAGCACGAAAGCTCCGTGCGCTTGCTCGCGAGCTTACGTTAGCCCACTGGAATTCAACGGACTTTAAAAACCAGCGCCTCTGTTTCCTGGATCCTAATCTGAAGCTCCGCCTTCCACATGGCTTACCACGACGGAAGGTAACTCTCATTTGTCGCCTAAGACTTGGAGTAGCTTTTACCAAAACGTACTCCTACCTTATCGGAATGGCCACAAGTCCAGATTGTGAAACTTGCGGGTGCAAAGAGACGATAGCACATCTTCTGTGTGATTATTGTCGTTTTAGTGCACAAAGGAAAGGCCTCAGAACCCCGCTCGACAAGATAGACAGCCGTCCCCTAACGGAAGCCACAGTTCTTGGTCCCTGGTCCCAGCCGACGTCGGAACGAACTGCTTTAAAAGCGCTAGTACGCTTTTTAAAATAAACAGGACTTCATGAAAAACTAAAGAATTGTGCGGACTGATGTGTTTTTTTTTTGTTTTTTTTTTGTTTTGTTTTTTAATCTTCTCTTGTTTTATTATCTTTTCTGCCCTTACCCCATCCCCCTGCGCAGAGTAGCCAACCGGACACTTAACCTGGTTAACCTCTCTGCCTTTCACCTCTTATTTTCCTCCCTTCCTTCCTCTGTCACTTTCGCACACCCAAATAAAACAGCAGCTCACTAGTCAATCAACTGATAATCTGTTGAATAATTCCACCAGCTTCACTGCGTACTTATGGTGCTTCATCATCATCATCAGCCTATATTTATGTCCACTGCAGAACGAAGGCCTCTCCCTGTGATCTCCAATTACCCCTGTCTACTTATGGTGCTTACTGCTTATAAAAAAAAGTTGTCGCAGTTTCACCCGAAAGGCGAAGCACCAATTGCGATAGCAAATTATTAGAGCTATACGGAGTAAGGATAGTAGTTTTATCAGCTGTATAAACTTGGACATGTAGCAGCACCAGCAACGCGCAGAACTCTTGTCGACGCCGTAGGCGTTTTGCCTGCGTTCGCACCGAACGCGCGCGGCGTTGGTGACTGTTGCCGGTGCCTCTGGCGGCGGCTCGGAGGTTTTCGACGAGATCAGAACGGGACACTCGTCGAGCAGCGTCGGAAGTCTTTACCACCTGCTCGCCTCGTAACGCTTTTATATAAATACGCATTTGGTGCCGCAGCTAAACGTCGCCTCCCCTCCCTCCCTCCCGTTTCCCCACGGCCTTTCGCGCGACGCAAGAAGTCGCGTTTGTTTTCCGCCGTGCGTTCGCTCCCCGCGAAAGCGCGCGTCCCTCGGGCGCTGTCCCTCGCACATACAGCATACGGCGCGCGAAGATGATGTCATCGCCGTTGGACTTAATACAGAACCTCACGACGACGGCGACGACGATGCCAACGGCAGAAATCCGCTTGGAGCGTCCATATAATTGGTATCGCAATAAAACCAGCAAAAATGAAGTAAGAAGACGGGAAAATAATGAAGTTGAAGAGCGCGAAATGTCAAATACAAGTGAAATGTAGTACATTGTCCTCAGCACCATTTTCACGCTTATCCGCCACCTGTACTGAAAAGCACATTTCCTAAACCAATGTTCTTGCGCAATACACTCGTGGCCGTACGAAAAAGGAAGATGCAAGAACGCATGGGGCACGAAGTCCTCGGATCCGATGCATCTGTAGACAATGCAGCCATTGTGACTAATGAAAAACGACGCTGCACTCAATAAACGAGAGCGCCTTTGTTGTTCCAGAATTAACGCGACCGGAGGGGACGTCAGGCTGACAGCACCGCATCGTTCTTCTGCGCGAGCCAACTGAATGGAACATTTACCGAACAATGGGCTACAATGGTTCCCGCGGCACCATTTTTTTCCCTTCTTTTTCGCCTGCGTTTCGTTTCTAAAGCTGTTCAGTGTTAGACGAGCTGGAGTTTGTCGGTGCTGTCCAGGAGAAGGACCGTGCCGTTGCCTTTTACTACTCCGCGAAGTGGAATCCAAAACCCTAGTGTGCCGTGTATTGGGTAAACGTTACCGAACCTCAATAGGTTAAAATTATTCCATAGCACGGCCCACTAAGACGTGCCTCATAATCATATTGTGGTTTTGGCAAGTATAACCCAATAATTATTTGAAGTTTTGGTCTAACCGTTGCCCGTCTGAGTGCTGCTGTCTTCGACAATCCTTGGGGCACGTTCAGCGCCTACTTTGGTGTTTGCTTGAAAGGGTGATTTTAGAGACCTGGATAGTATTCAACTAGAAATCGGATCTGGTCAGATTGCTGCGAACAGTTGATAAGACACATCTCAGTGAAAGTTCAAGCGCACTGATCTGCCGCTGTAGCTAACGAGTTACGGGCATCTCATCCTGGGGTCGGGTGGGCGGGCGCGGATTCGATTGGACGCCGTGGCGGTCGTATTTTTATGGGGCCTGAGTACAAACTAGTGTTTTTTGGTGCATGGTATATAGCTCCGACTGGTTAAAACTGATCCGGGGCCTCACAGTACGGTGCCTGGCATAGCCGTTAACTTGCACTCCCACAATATTTATTTTAAAGCACACCTATGTACGTACGTCTGCCGTAGCGACTACTTATATAGTAAGATTCACGACAGGAGCTAAATACATTAGAGTGGAAAAATAAATTTGTTTGGTATCTTGCTACCGGATTTGATGAGGTGTGTTGCATTGAAAAGAAAAAGCAAATTTTACTATTGCAAGAATCAGCATAATTATTCCCAAAAAGCACTTACGCAAAAATTGTTCGTCACAGCAAACTCCAACTAGCCCAAAAGCTTATTAGCGAAGGCACCCAATGGCAAAAATCACTTACGAATATGATTTTTTTTCTTCAATTCTAATAAAATGAAAGCTTCGGCTAGTTGGTTGAACATCCTGAATTCAGGGACAGCGCTACGTGCGGTTATTTTCTGCCTCTAATGTTTTGTGTCTTACCCCAATTCAAGTTTGTGAATTCGGCCCCAGATTTCTTTCTTTAGGTCATGAATCCGTCTTACGCTTTTTGAAATTCATCGTATTTCCAGAAAACTAAAGGAATCCAATTTTCAACTGTCACTCAGCAATAATAAACGTCACAATTCTGTGAAATTCACCTAATACATATTTTAAAAACTAAACAGCATACATGGTATCGAAGCAGAAGTAAAAAAGCCAGCATATCCCACGCCCTGTGGGAATCGATGTTATACGAAGCAGTGTAATGGTAGCCTACGAAGTTAACGAAACGACCATGAGAGCATCAATAAGTAGGCGTCTGTTTCATGACCTACATGACACGCATGTAATGACATTCATGACATGAGTACTCAGGAGTCCCTTTAGCTATGCCTAAGATACCTTAAGGCGAAAGCCTTAGTCATGCTCGTGACTATGACTTCGATCATCAACCTTGAGCCTTTTCCTTCACTTAGTACCACATCCGAACCAATTCCATTGATTTTTCAGTGTAAATTTTTTTCGCTGAGTCATTGTCATTTTTTCTGACTCATGGCCATGACTATGGCTTCTACCACCATCCTTCACTTAGCGCCCACGCCCGAAACAATTCCAGTGGTTTTTGAGTGTTTTTTTTTTCATCATTTTTCGGTGAGTCATTGTCATTTTTGCTGGGTCATGCTCATGACTATGACTTCCACCATCATCCTTTAGTGTTTTCTTCTCGTAGTAACCACGTCCGAATCCATTTCAGTGGTTTTGTGGTGTTAATCTTTCTTCGCTGGGTCATTGTCATTTTAGGCGGCCATTTCATGACTTACATGATTCTCATGCCATGAAATTTGTCATGTTATGACCTATCATTTATGTTCGTCATAGATGGTTGTCATACTATGCCAATTTTGGTATCTGCCAAGACGTAGACAGCTGTTTCATGGCCTACATGACACACACTTTATGATATTCATGTCATGACCTATGATTCATGCTCGACTTACACTCGTGTCATGCTATGCCAATTTTTTTGGTAAATACCAACTTAACGAACTACCATGAAAGCACGAAGACGTAGGGGGCTATATATATATATATATATATATATATATATATATATATATATATATATATATACAGGGTGTTTCAGCGAACACTTTCAAAATTTATTTAAGGTTGCCTGTGGCAGATAGCCCAATTCTAGTGAATGAGCTGGTCAACTCGAGGAGGCAGACATTATTTGCACAAAAAATTGAAATGCATATTCGACTAATTAACAAACATTTACTAATTAGATTTTAAATAATAACCTGATGGCCCATATTGCAATTTACAAATTGTAGCCGTGGAGTTCGTAAGGCGGATCCACTTGGAATTAAGTCTCAGGATGACACCAGTTTCAAATATTAATCCCCGAACTTTGCGGAGAAATGCATTGGCGTTCCAGTTAATTTTGTGCTTCAATGCATAAAGCGACGCTTTATTAAGAAACTAACTGGAACTCCAATGCATTTCTCCGCAAATTTCGGGGAATAGTATATCGAAACTAGTGTCATCCGGAGAATTCGTTCCAAGTGGATCCGCCTTCCGAACTCCACGGCTACAGTTTGTAAATTGCAATATGGGCCATCAGGTTATTAGTTAAAACTTAATTAGTGAAAGTTTGTTAATTATTCGATTATGCATTTCAATTTGTGTGCAAGTAATGTCCGCCTCTTCAAGTACACCAGCTAATGAACTACAATTGTGCTATCTGCCTCAGGCAACCTTTAAGAATTTTTGAAAGTGTTCGCTGAAACACCCTGTATATATATATATATATATATATATATATATATATATATATAAAGCATATGATAAGAAGCCAACAAACAATAACACCAAGGACAACATAGGGAAAATTACTTGTACTTATTAATTGAATTAAAGAAATGACAAATTAATGGAAATGAAAATGGATGAAAAAACAACTGTCCGCAGGTGGGGAACGAACCCACGTCTTCGCATTACGCGTGCGATGCTCTCACCATTGAGCTACCGCGGAGCTGTTTTCCCATCCACTTTCTGGGGTATTTATGTTTTACAACTAGAACCAACCCTGGGAGTGTTAGCCAGCGCCACCACTCACAAACCATAGGGCGGATCTGGAACATCCTTTGTGCCGCAGGCGTCACGAGCACGTGATCTTTTAGGGTGATGGCAACTGGTCAATAAACCCACATATGCTACCTGAAGGCATCATTGTTGCCGGATTCGAGCCCTCGTTATGTAGTGAACGAGAAGAAAGGGAACCGAGGGACCCGATTTTTAATAAGCATATGATAAGAAGCCAACAAACAATAACACCAAGGACAACATAGGGAAAATTACTTGTACTTATTAATTGAATTAAAGAAATGATAAATTAATGGAAATGAAAATGGATGAAAAAACAACTGTCCGCAGGTGGGGAACGAACCCACGTCTTCGCATTACGCGTGCGATGCTCTCACCATTGAGCTACCGCGGAGCTGTTTTCCCATCCACTTTCTGGGGTATTTATGTTTTACAACTAGAACCAACCCTGGGAGTGTTAGCCAGCGCCACCACTCATATATATATATATATATATGTATAGGTAGATAGATACTGTCAAAGTGGCAAATGTTCGCCAAGAAGTGCTTCGCATTTAAAACCATTACGTGCGTGGATATATAATCTCCGTGTATAACAACGCCCTTGAGATGGATAGCGTGAAGGCCACTTTGAGGCGTTAAAAAGAATTCTCATCCGGATATCAATAAAAACACATTGGTGCATCAGGTTGGAAGCGCTTACGCGTTTCATTCGAAAGGCGCATTACGAGGACTGTTCAGCTCAGAAGCTCCAACATAAATACATATCGTTATTCTTGACAACTATTGAACAGAATTTAATGAGGCTTATTTCATTTGAAAGAATAGATTTGCCTTGACACTTGCAAAAACAGATGTCTTTTTTATTTTGGGTGGGAATCTGTTGCAAATACTCTCAAAAATCACAAAACTGAAAAAAATCTTCAGCGTCTAGTTTTCAACTTCGTAATTCAACATTAAATACCTACATCATAAAATTGCACCTATTAAGACATTTAAATCGGGAAAAGGTTATGTATCGTACACGACTCTCGCGTAAGCCGCTAATTTGTAAGTAGGACCTTTGCAAAACCGTCTTAGACACTACAACAAATTAAACTGTGGACTCGTATAGCAAGTTTGCCGGTCTTAGATGCTCTAACAGGTGCAGTTCACATATCTGCTCTTGTGCAGAGTTACGTATTTGTAAACTTTCTCTATCAATTTTTAAAGCTTCCAATTTTTGGCAATTTTTGTAAAGAATAGGAAGTACGAATAAAACATTTGCGTCTTTGAGTTGCTATAATTCAACTTTATCTCTCAAACGCAGCAAATTTTATTCAAATTGGTAGAGTGATGGTCTCTTGAGAGCTTTCCCGCTTTCTGAATATATTTGAATAGGCGGAATCGGAGTTGGTTCCGAGCTAAAGCTTTTGTATCCACTCCAACAGGCAGCAAAAAAAAAAAAAAAAAAGGGGGGGGGGGGCAGCGTGCGTAAGCACGCCTCACTCAATCTGTTCGATAAAGAGTAGCAGTTTATGGCATACTTGATCAAATGCTTTACTAAAATCCAAGCAGACACAGTCGGCACAGGATGAGTGATCCAGGATGCGATGCCCGCCGATGAATAAAAACATACCAGTCGCGTTTCGTAAGAATATGTTTTTCGAAAACCGTGCTGTGCGTAGTGATCGAAATACGAGCTAGATCTGGAAAGTTAGCGAGATTCGGAAATATTACATCCTGTAATGATTCCCAACTACTACTTGTGAGCAATATCGGTCGGTAATTAAGAGGTTATATTGGAGCCACCTTCCCAATTTTCCTTTCCTTTGAAGTTCGCATAAGTTCAGCGATGAAAGATATTTGTCAATCTCGTGGAACTCTAGACCCTAGTGCATTCAAGGAATTTACTGTTATTGCAGCCTTAGCCACATGTGGCGTAAAGTAATCAGTTTAAATATTCATTATAGCTAAAATTTGTTGATTAGTTAAAAATTCAGCCTAATGTTTTATACCACTAATGTCTTGTTCTAAAAGTAATCTAGCTCAAGAAGTAGAATTGTGCTAATGTCATGGGTGATGTTTCACTATTCGGTTAACGATAAAATAGTACACACGGTATATATATATATATATATATATATATATATATATATACAGGGTGTTTCAGCGAACACTTTCACAATTTATTTAAGGTTGTCTGTGGCACATAGCCCAATTCTAGTTAATGAGCTGGTCTACTCGAAGAGGCGGACATTACTTCCACAAAAAATTCAAATGCATAATCGATTAATCAACAAAAAATCACTAATTAAGTTTTTAACTAATTATTTGTTGGCCCATATGGCAATCTACTAATTGTAGCCATGGAGTTCGCAAGGCGGATCCATTTGGAATTAATTCCTGGGATGACACCAGTTTCGAGATATTATTTCCTGAACTTTGCGGAGAAATGCATTGGCGTTCCAGTTAATTTTGTGCTTCAATGCATAAAGCGACGTTTTGTTAAGAAACTAACTGGAACGCCAATGGATTTCTCCGCAAAGTTCGGGAGTTAATATCTTGAAACTAGTCCCATCCGGAGAATTCGTTCCAAGTGGATCGGCCTTGTGAACTCCACGGCTACAATTTGTAAATTGCATTATGGGCCATCATGTAATTAGTTAAAACTTAATTAGTAATTTTTGTTAGTTATTCCATTATGGATTTCAATTTCTTGTGTAAGTAATGTCCGCCTCTTCGAATAGACCAGCTCATGAACTAGAATTGTACTATCTGCCACAGGCAACCTTTAAGAATTTTTGAAAGTGTTCGCTGAAACACCCTATATATATATATATATATATATATATATATATATATATATATACAGAGAGGACAAATGGCAATGACTGTGGGCAATGGACTACGAATCAAACGGTGCGTGACACAAGTGTTGTTTGTGTTTAGTGAATGTCCGAAGTGATCATCGTTGTTGCGACCATGGCTATTGATGCGCGTGGCGTCCCGCACATTGATCGAAGCTAACGCTGTTGTTGGGCTTGGCTTCTCCATTTCATACAATCCCTCGCAGGCGGAATTGATAGAGGCTGCAAGTGTTCCGTGAAACGAGGTTTATCTCGAGACGACGGTCGATCCTTGGTGACCGTGGAGGTCTGCTGCGACCTCCTAGGCACAGCGGTCAAGTGTTGCACTTGGTTGCTAGTGCGCTGGATCTTCTCTCTTACGCCCTCCACCTCATTTCACGCATTTGGTCCGATGTACCGGCTTTCCACCTCCGAAGCAAGCTTCTGTTACGATGTCCAGTTGAGGCATGATGATTCAATAAACGTAATTCCAGAAAATGCACTCCTTTCACATAGGAAAAGGACAACGAAGTATCCCTTATTCGTTCTCATTATGTCTAATCGTGTTACATTAGGCTTCCTTCCATGCGATAATGAATCAAGAAGTGGAAGTTTTTTATTGCTTATTTATTTCAAGCCATGATCTCCAGGCTGTTGTCCATGACATTATTAAGGTGTTCTCTTCCAACAGTGCCGGGCCTATAGCATCACTTGGGAAACTTCAAAAAATTGCCAGCTACAGTTCCTGGACCTAATGTTGCTATTTAAGGACGACCATGTATGTTGGCAATATAGTCCGTGGTCTAAGAAGGGGCTACGACCCTTACACAGTGCCCATTCCAAACTTGTAAAAAGAGGAATTGTGCTGAATTGCCTGCATGGAGCCCTCACGACGACACGTTTCCACGTAATGAGCAAAAGCTTCAGCATCCAGGTGACGCGGCTGAAAGAAGCCGAATACCCATCGGTTTTAATTACTGCGGTTTCAGAAGCGTTGCTTCGAAAGATTAAGCACGCTGCTCCAAAAAGTAAGCCTGGTAAGCAAAAAAGAAAGGCCGGTGCAGGTGATTTCATATCTTCATAATCTGTCACACCGCATCAAGAAGATAGCTTCCGATCGTGTTTTGCGCGTCGTGTAAGTTGTCCAAAATTTGTACAATGACACACAAAGAGAAGTTTCCGCAATGCACGGCTCAGCACAGAAATAAATTCACAGAATGTATGGCAAATGTTGTCTATGGAATTCCTTTGAGTTGCGGCCGCCGGTATATAGGCCAAACGGAGAGATGCTTCAACGAGCAGACCAGGGAGCGTAATCTTATATATAAGGTTCGCAATAAGAACGCAATAATAATAAGGCTTTCTGACTGAATAATGCAAGCTGTGTGGCTGCAAGCCAAGATTTCACGATTCTAAGTTTCTGAAGAAAACAAGAGTAGGACCGAGCGAGAAATTAAGAAATAAGAGAAATTAAGCAATAAGAACGCAATAATAATAAGGCTTTCTGACTGAATAATGCAAGCTGTGTGGCTGCAAGCCAAGATTTCACGATTCTAAGTTTCTGAAGAAAACAAGATATAGGACCGAGCGAGAAATTGTAAGAGCTTTTTTTTTATTAAAAGTTTGGCAGACGACTGCGCGAGTAACCCATCCATTTTATTGCATGACGCTGAGATCGAGTTCCGTGAAAAAGTTTTGTTTAGGTCTTAAATATGTCACCTCCTTTTTACGTTTTTTTTTTTTTTTTTTTTAGCTCGAAGCCTCTTGACAGCTGTGTGCGGGTGCGTAAGGGGTGACCTTGAACCTGCTTGTTTATCTAACTGACGTTTCTATACCTCGTATCTTTTACAAAATTGCAATTTTCGTGCTGGCACACGCGTCACGGGCCGCTTTCTCGCATTCCTCCGTCGTCACAGCTAGCGCTATAACACGCTGTATTAGACTGTACTGCCTATGGGATCGGCCCGTATGTTTCGTCAGAGGAACGTTATACGTCTAAAGTCGGTGTAGTCTACCTATAATGCTATCCCATTAAAAAAATCGCTTGCATTGAATCATATAATGTGAAGGTCATCAAGAAAAGCTTACATGCCAGCATCTTCCGATGGCAGCGAGCCTATCGTGTTGAAAATGTCCGTGAGAAAACGAGAACAGAAACGCTTAACCAGATTCACACCTAGTTATCTACACAGAGCGAAGAAAGGGGGAGGGGGGGGGGGGGTGTTAGGATTTGCGCGATACAGCGAAAAAAAGAAAACAGAAAGAATGGCCTCTGCAACACACAGAACATGCGCCACTAAACAAACCATAATTAACCCACGTACGTATGATAAGAAGTCTGAGCGCGTTTATCGTAGAAAACAGCGACACGTACTATGTTTCCGGCATTCAAGCAGCAAAGAGATTTAAAGTATTCTTAAATAACTTTGAGTAACAATGTTTTACAACAAAGTTTACGTGCACCTTAGCTCAAGAAAGTGAGAGAGAGAGTGAGAAATAATTTATTAAAATAAAGGGGAACCGCAAAGTGAAGGACAAGAAGTCACTGCCAGCCCCGGCAGTCTGGCATTTACTCTTCTCCAACAGGCCTTGCTTTCTATAAATACGAAATGTGCAAAATGTTTTCATACATATCGACATAGGGGATTCTTGGTTCTATGAAGGTCATCTTAGGATAGGGCTAGAAATAGGCTTACTATCAGGAACATATATATGCATCTACTTTTTCACACTAGTTGTCGCTCTGTCCTGTTGAAAGGCGAACTCTGAAAACAATAAAACAGAGTATGTGACTTTATCGTGCTTGTGGAGGCTCTGGGTGATATCCGTGACTGACGGATGTTTTTCGGCAGATCGCCCCGAAAAGGGCAACGCGGGAATAGAGCGATAACAAAAGAATGGCCAGAGGCGCGCACGCAAGCAGCTCACGATCTGCTGACAATCGCGATTTTCAATGCGACCGCCAGGAAGGGGTGGTTAAGCTGGCGTGATAGCGTCGAAACTTTTCGAAACTCGAACACCGATGAACGGAAGTAACATTTCCCCGTCTTTGCGCTTCCGCGGTTTGTTTTTATTAACGTAGAATTGCGGCACACTATATCCAGCGCATGAGCTGCTGATTTCTGTTTTTCGTGCCACCCAAGTATTATAGTGCATGCGCAGCATTTTCGATGCCTCTGCTTCGTGTAGATCGAGTCGCGAAACTCTGCACGGAGCTAAAAAGATAGCCACACGGCATTCGACATGTCTCGGATGCTCTGCCGTCGATCGTAATGGCTGTACACGTTCTGGCTCCTCAGTGAGCTATTTTCACGCGCTCTCTCTTTCAGATATATATGGGCCGTGTGCAAGCACATCTTAACGGCAAGTACCGCTACATTTATTGCATGCTTATTGGTCAGCGCTGGCGGACAGTGTTATGACTTACCTGAATAGTTTATCACCATGTAGTAGCTTGTTTGTTTATTAACGTCGTAAGAAACAGGTCGATCTGTTTACGAAAGTTATTGAAGATTGTAGGCCCATATTTATACCTATGAGAGCAGTGTAAAAGTCAAAATTTACTCATCTCTTTTCTAAACACTTAAGACGGCTAGAAAACTGAAGGATCGTGGATATAGAAAAGTTGGCAAAATAGGCACAGGCAAGTGGTAACTTATGTGGTAGTACTCGTTATCTTTGCAAATTCTGTCATAACCGTGATCGCTACAACCGTATTGAACGTGTTGAATCCAGCGTCAAACGTAATTCAAAATATGTATGGAGCTACGCGCGCTCTTACTCTTCCAAAAAACAGTGTCGAGGAGGAGGAGGAAGCAACTTGTTAATTTGGCTTAGTGAGGGGTGGCTACCAGGTGATGCCTTACAGCCACCTCCTCGGCTCTTTTGATGGCCCGAAGTTTAACCTTCAGGTTCGGGTTCATAAGTATCGCTTCCCACGCTTAAGGCGAGGGAGCGGCCAGGAGATCTGGTGGGGGGGGGGATCTTCTCTGCAGTCCCAGAGAATATGATTTGTGTTTTGTTGGGAAATGGGCGATGTTTGGGTGGGTGGGAGGGTGGGTGGGTGGGTGGGTAGGTAGGTAGGTAGGTAGGTAGGTAGGTAGGTAGGTAGGTAGGTAGGTAGGTAGGTAGGTAGGTAGGTAGGTAGGTAGGTAGGTAGGTGGGTGGGTAGGTGGGTGGGTAGGTAGGGAGGTAGGTAGGTACTGTTTGGTAAAAGCTACTCCAAGTCTTAGGCGACAAATGAGAGTTACCTCCCGTCGTGGTAAGCCATGTGGAAGGCGGAGCTTCAGATTAGGATCCGGGGAACAGAGACGCTGGTTTTTAAAGTCCGTTGAATTCCAGTGGGCTAACGTAAGCTCGCGAGCAAGCGCACGGAGCTTTCGTGCTGCGTCTGTTCTGGACATAGAGATAGCGACGCAATCGGTACTGGTATGTGAAGATCGAGCGGCTGCGTCCGCTTGCTCGTTTCCAAAGATAACACAGTGACTTGGCAACCATTGAAAGACGATGTCATGTCCTTTGTCAACTGCCTGATGGTGAATTTCACGTGTGTCCGCGACAAGTCGTTCGTGGGGTCTACGGCGTAGTGCAGAGAGCAAACTCTGGAGGGCGGCCTTGGAATCGCAGAAGATGAACCATTTCTGGGGTGTTTTCTGATCGATCAATTGAACTGCTGCACGCAGAGCTGCAAGTTCGACAGCCGTCGTCGGTGTCAAGTGCGCATAGGCGTATCTACCGGGGGGGCAGGGGGGGGGGGGGGCACTTGCCCCCCCCCACTGTAAAAAGTGGGGGGGGGGGCAAAGTATGCCATTTGCCCCCCCCCCCCCCCACTTCTCAAAGCGGGCACTTTCGGCTGCACGCCGGAAAGTCCAACAAAACCGCAGCTGAAGCTAAATTTTCTTGATAGGGTGGCCACGTAAGTAATAGTTTTCTTTACTAGGTATCCCCTGCTTGGGCAGCGAGGGTTGTCTTTTGTGCCTCCTCGTCAGGCGCTGTCGCGGGCTCGCGCGGGATTCGCCATACACGCTCTCATATTGCGGAGAAGGCCTGGCACTGGACAGCTCCCGCAGTTTCAAATTGCCGTTTGCGCTACTTGCACCATGCCCAGTTTTTTGGGACAGCCTTAGGAGTGTTAAAAGCCTTAGGACAGCCTAAGGAGGTTAACAAAAAAGCTCGAGAACAAGTTAAGGACCGCACAAAGAGCGTTAGGTCTAACGTTAAGAGACAGGAATAGAGCGGTGTGGTTTAGAAAACAAACGGGGATCGCCGATATTCTAGTTGGGATTAAATGGAAAAAGTGGAGCGGGGCAGGCCATGTAATGCGTAGGATGGATAACCGGTGGACCATTACAGCATGGATACCAAGAGAATGGAAGCGTAGTCGAGGACGGCAGAAAACTAGGTGGGGTGATGAAGTTAGGAAATTTGCAGGCGCAAGCTGGAATCAGCTAGCGCAAGACAGGGGTAATGGGATATCACAGGGAGAGGCCTTCGTCCTGCAGTGGACATCTGATGATGATGATGATGATGATGATGATGATGATGAAGCGTATTTGAAAACGCAATCGGCTTGCTATATTTAACCTGCGTGCGAGGGAATGGAGACGTCCGAATAAAGTGTTATAATCAGCCATGTCCAACGATTGGTGTGCCTTTTGCGGCATGAAATCGTTGGATTATCTGTTGGAATCTCCGTCCAGAGATATTCTACATAGCGCTGCAGTCTCAGTATGTTATCACTATCAGAAATCTAATTAAACCACTTACAAGTTTAACTGTCGAATTTCATTGTGTAATCACGACTTATCGTAGATATGTTCGTGAAAATGACCTTCGTCGAACGTGCAGAGCCGTTTCATGCAATTCCAATAGAACACTAAATTGAAGCTTTTCTAAAGGCATGTGTCACTTCTGATTTTTTCGATTTCGTGTTCAGGCCGTTTCTAAATAAGAGCTACACTACTATTACTCGTTTCCCGGCAGGAGCAAGAGCAGGAGATGTTTTATAATTTGAAGAAATGAAAGCCAGTTTTTGGCGACTTGTACAGAAAACCTGAACTGTGTAGGTTGCTTATGCGCTCGAAGAACCTTACTGAACACTCGCTTTCTCCAAATTTTTATATACGGCATTTAGTTGTTTCCCCCTGGTATCCTCGGTAAACTTTGTGTGGCACGGTGTTTATACTTATTCGAAGTATGAAGAAATGGTCTGAGTAACGAGCGATATATGTTTATTCTGTGTAAGTTCATTACAGCCTTTGTAGAAAGTTACTCATTGAAGTGTCCCAGGGTGTCATACTGCCGCTAGTCGAAATGTTTCCCAGACTCCTAAAACAACTGCACGAGATGTTGCCTTGAAATTCCGTGACAATAGGGAGCATTTTAAGCGCAATGCGTTGCGAAACTTTCACTTTCCTGCTTAAATTAAAGTATTGCTGATAATTACTAAGCCCTCGTTTTCCTATGCGTTTTCGTGCATCATACGAGATTCATAGTTTTTCTCTGGAGTCCTCGGTAAGCTAAACCAGGTATCTTGTTTATATCTAGGAACATTAGGGGAATGGTATGGGCAATATGTAGATAAGACAGAAAGTTGGCCTACTTGGTAACGAGCATAATAAGACATGATTACTAGAGTGAAAAGACAGGAGCAAGAGAAAGAACACGGGACCACGCTGTAGACAATGTTCAGTGTAGACAGTGTAGATATGTAGATGATGCATGTAGATATGTAGTAGATGTAGCAGATATGTATGTAGAGATGTAGACAGTGTAGATATGCAGATAATGTGTAGACAATGTTCCTAGTGAGTGGGTTAAATTGGCCTTTTCCAATAGAATAGACGGCTGCGCTGTCATAGTTACAACTACAACTGAAGTCAAATTTTGCGAATGTAGGGGGGAAAATACGCCAAGCTTATGTGCGATGGTAAATGCCTGTTCAAGTGCTAGAGCGTGTGATATGGCCACTTTCAGTTATGCTTCCCAGTGTCCCGACATAGCTGTGCGTTACAACAGATTTATATTCCATGGAAAGTAAAGAGGGATCATAGTAAGTGGGACAAAATTTCTACGTTCCTAACCTAGTTATTTATAAGCGTTGCACGTAATTACAGAGCCATCGTCCCCCCCCCCCCCCCGCTAATTTTCATACGTCATAAGGCGCTTCTAGTTAGTTTCAGCGATATCCTCGGTGAATTAAATAAACGCTTGGTTTATATTTTGCGAAAAGGAAGGGCGCGGCGTGGGCCATATGTAAGTAAGCTTAAACGACAGGGGACTAATTATGATATTTGCAGTAAATGACGCAAGCAAGCGATCTGGAGCTTTATGAATGTGTTTTGCGAACAAAGCAGAATTTATCCCGCTGCCCTGGGAGAACTGTTAACTCAACCGATATCAAATCTAGAGAAATTTGAGAGGGCAGGGGGGGGGGGGGTTGAGGAGGGAGGGAGTACATGCACAATGGTAAACGTCATGGCGAAGCAACGTATGTTAATGAAATACTGGCTTTTTACAAATTTTCATCAAGAAGTGCTCGGCAACTTTTTTAACTGTGCGATATAATTCAGGAAACCAAATCTTTTATAGAAACTGTCGAAAGAAACAGCTTCGCTGGAAAGTTGTTTGTAATTCTCCAAGGTGGCACACATCTGCTGCCTTTTTTCTTGCGAATATTGGGAGTCATTTATGTTGATTTAAATATAATCTTTTAAATATAAAAAGTACTGACAGACGCATTTCCCGGCTTTTTGACTTATTGTAAAAGTAATTCGATATACCCGTATATATATATATATATATATATATATATATATATATAAAGAGAGAGAGTGAGATCCTTTGCGGTTTGCCCCCCCACTCGAGAAGTAGTTGGTACGCCACTGCAAGTGCGATGTCCGGAATTTTATCACGGTAGATTTTGCTGGGACAAATACTGCAGCTGCTGAACTGGAGTGCCTGACCGACCCATCTGTGTAAACATGTAAGCGGTCACTGTGGACCTCATGTAGTAGCAACAATGCTGCCAGCTTCAATGCTGCTGATGGCATTTGTGCCTACTTCTTGATGCCTGTAATGGTGAGGCATACTCGTGCTGACTGCAGAGACCACAGTGGCAACAAATGCCATGCTGCTGGGGCGTAATTCGATGGTAGCGATGCTCCGTGAGTAGTCAGGAGACGGCTAAAACTCGTATGCGGCCTAGTTGTTTGCAGGCAAGCAAGGTGGTGAAAGGGTGTCCTTGCGACATGTGGAATGTGTGCTCTTAGAGCGTCGACTGCAATGTACGTTGATATAGGGTGGTCACGTGCTATGGCGATTGTGGCTGCTGTGGATGCGCACTTAGGGAGGCCAAGGCACGTCCGGAGAACTTGGGCTTGCATACTCTGGAGTATGCCAAGGTTTGTTTTACTGGTGCTTCCCAGCACGGGTAGGCTGTATCTTACTATTATTTGATTTGAAAACACATATGCAGGAAAGGCAAAGCGAGGGGTAAGGCTGGCAACTGCCACCATAAGGGGCACAACACCTGCCTACACTTGAGAAAGGAGGAGGCAGAAACATAGAAATGGAAGATAGGACGAAGGGGAGGAAAGAGGAAAGAAAGAGCCACATAACTAATTTCATAGAATGAAGTACAACACACAGTAGAGGTCACACACAGTAGGGCCGGTCACAGCAGGTCACTGCAGGTCACACTACTAAAAAACGTTAAATAGAAGAAACAGTCTCTAAGTTACAAACGTGAACATAAGACTATAGTTAATTCCAGAAAAGTAAGGAGAGCGCGATGAGCTTGATCGCGTCGAGATGCACAACCATTGGGGTACAAACATTCGTCTAGGGTGGTACACCGCAGGCCAAGGAGATAAGAAAGTGACATGCGTTGCGCAATGAAAGTGGGACACTCCAATATCAGGTACTGAAGTGTCTCGCAGCAACCGCAAGACGTACACAATATACTGGCCACACGTCCTTGTCTGTATAAATGTTCGCACACGTTCACACAGCCAACCCTTAGCTTCAGGAGTTGCGCTCTAGCGTGACGAGGCATGCCTCGACTGCGAACGAGGGGTGGGAAAGTTCCATTTGCAACGCGCTGGTCTGGGTGCTTCTTGAGTAAGTGGCGACGAATCAGCAGATGAGCGTCATCAAGCTTGCACAAACTTTTAGGGCAAGCACAGTCGTTATGAATGCAAGTTGAAGCCAGTCGATCAGCTTCTTCATTTACGGCGATCCCTACGTGTGGAGGTATCCATTGGGCAACGAGAGATACCCCACGTGACGAAATTGTGTTGGCAGAGTCAGTAATGCGGCACACAACTGGGCAGCCAGTATCGTTGCGTTGTAATCTGCTAAGTGCAGCGCGGGAGTCCATAAAGATGACAATGTCCGGTGTGATTACCTCCTCTTGCACGTATTTCAGTGCAACATTATTGCTGCTAGCTCCGCAGTTGTTGACGAGGCTGGATGGGGTACACGAAATATACGTCGCACTTCAGTCGAAGGGCAGAAAACGCTGCAGATTCGCCTTGACCGTCGCTGGGTACAGATGCACCTGTGAATATTTGAAGATAATCTGCAAATCTTTCGAACATGTGGGACTGAGCCAATTGGAATATTGCGAAACAGGCATATCAGACTTTTTGTGCATGTCAGGGATTGTGTGGTATTTTAGTTTTTCCATTCGAGAAAACGGGTGGTGAATCAGACGATCAAGGAGCGATTGACCATTCGATGCGTGGTGCATACGCTCAATATGATATAGAGCTCTCTGGTCTGCTTGCAGCCTCAGGGGTAACTGATGCGCTTCAGTGAGTAACGGTACAGATTGCGCCTCTCGAGGTAATGCCAGCATTAGTCGAAGGGCAACACGATGATCTCGTTCCAGTTAGGCCATCAAACTAGGTGGTACGTACAGGACTGGTAACGCGTACATCATGCCTGAGAGTACCAATGACATGTACACCTATAAAGCCCATAAATAATGCATGGTAGAGCTGAAGCACCGATTGTACAGATGCGCCCCAAGACGTTCCACCGGCAAACTTGAATAAATGGGCTATTGCTGTCAACCTCTTTTTCATATAAGAAATATGTCGCGTCCGAGACAAATCACGACCGATAATTTCTCCAAGTAAACAATGCTTTGTTTCGTAATCAATTACTTGTCCATTTATGCGTGTAACATATGGAGCCATTGGTTTGCGTCTAAATGCAACTAATCGGCATTTTTCTTAGGTTAGTTCAAGGCCTTTCGTATGCAGGCAAGACAACGTTTGTGTGACCGCCTTCTACAGTCTCACTCGTACCTGCGGACGTGTCACGCCGGACGCCCAGATGCAGATATCATCTGCATAGATTCAAATTCAAATTGTTTATTTCGGCCTTGTAAAGATACAGACAGCGGGGGCTCATAAAAAGCTGTCAGCAACAGCTTGACAATGCCGTCAGCCCCCTTTCGCTTGTCAGCGACTTCACAGCAAGGCTTTTAAAACAAAGGTAATTGCAGTCTAATAACACTTATACAATTATGAACAAGCCCAAAAGAAAGCATACCAAGATTATACAATATTCAGACAATATTCACCACAAAGGAAAACAGAACCTATATGGCAACATACATATAGCACGCAAAGCTTTGTTTGACGCACTGAATTATTATATACATAAGGATTTAAGAGGGAAGGAAGAGTAAATTGCAGGTGTTCTCTACCGGAATTTATTCGAGGGGTCGGCACTACCCAATTCTCCGCATACCTTGTCTTGTAGGTTGCTTCTCGGGAACGTAAATCAGCAAGGTAACGTATCTGATTTACGTTTCTCCGTGTTTCCAGTTTAATCCGGACACTCAAACGGTATTTGTACTAGTTTTTTATCTTCAGCACACTACTTTGCAGAAAGAGATCCGCGCTCGGTGAGCCCCAGGGGACATTGTGAACATGACGAAGGAACTTCTGCAAAATGTAGATGCGCTGAAGACAGCTAATTGTGACTGTGCCCCACACAAAATAACATTAGTTTAAATAGGAGTAAAAAAAGAGGAATTATAGAGGAGTAATTTTACTGGCCCTGGAAGAACGTATCTGAGCCGATCTACGACCCCAGTTATTTGAGCCAGTTTCGTTGTGATATGGTCCACGTGATGTTCCCAAGACATACAGGAGGAAAAAACTACTCCGAGACATTTAAATTGCTCAACCACATCTATAAGTCGTGAATTTAGTTTAATCTCGAGGGAGGAGGGAACTGGTTTATTTTTAGGGTGGAATATGACAGCTTGTGTCTTCTTTTCATTTATACGCATGCACTTAGATTCGGACCATTTTTGTAACTCGTCCATAGTATCATTGCATTCCCGAATAAGGAGATCAAGATCATTTCCAGCAATGAAGATGCTATTATCATCAGCGTAGATAATAAATTTAGCTGTGGGGTTAATGTTGGAAATATCATTAAGGTACATATTAAATAGTAATGGTCCCAATATAGTGCCCTGTGGAACGCCAGAAAGAACAGATTTTAGCTCAGATTTCACATTGTCTATGCAGACAGCCTGTTTTCTATACGATAGATAGATTTAAGAAGCATTTGAGCCTGTCCCCGAAAACGTTAACACTCTAAGTTATTTAAGAGTATGATATGGTTCACTAAGTCGAATGCCTTCGAGAAGTCTACGAAGACACCAATAACGAAGGCTTTCTTTTCCAACTGTGTTGGTATGTATTCCTTTTGTTCGAGTAGTGCTGACTCGGCAGATTTATTTTTACAAAACCTAAATTGATTCGGTGACAGAAGGTCATGCTTATTAATAAAGTTAGACAACCTAGTATACAGAACTTTCTCAAAAGCTTTTGAGAAGATCGTGAGTATAGATACTGGTCTATAATTACCTAAATCATTGCGGTCTCCTTTCTTATACAGACCCGTTACTTTGGCTATTTTCATTTTATTAGGAAATGTGCTGGTAGCTAAGCATAAGTTAAATATATCCGCAATAACAGGCGCAATGACTTCTACAACATGCTTCACAGGCCTTACTTGAATGCCGTCAATGTCGTGGCTACGGCTGTTAATAAGGTTTTGTATTAGTGATATAATTTCTTCTGTTGTAACCGGGTTCAGAAATATCGTGCCATTATTTTAAGAATTAATGTATTTATTAGAATCATGTGGCGGGTTGTTATGAGCTAGGGTTGTAAACAAGTTGTTAAAGGCATCTGCTAGCTCTTCTCCATATATATCTTTATTATGTAGCTTTAGCGTACTTGGGGCAGCTTGTCGCTGTTCACGTCTCAGTAGTAAATTTAATCTTGACCACAGCAAATCATGTCGACCATATTTAACTTCAAGTAATGTAGAGTAGTATTCTGCGCGTGCCTGGCGTAGTTTTTTTTTTTTTTTTTTTTATCCTATTCCTGTATTTCCTAAACATCCGCAGGTCATCTGCTGAACTTGAATTTAAGATTTTGAAAAGCTTGTTTTTCATTTTAATTTCTTGGCGTAACTAAGAAGTTACTCAAGGTTTGCGAGTTTTACGTTTTCATCCACGCACTTTTCATGAGAAGCGGGAATGGTAGAAAAGTTAGAGAAACTCATTGTGAGCCTCGCTTGCGTCACTAGCCATGCCAATGTTATCCCACTGGACTTGTGCCAGTGAGTTGCGAAGTGAATTCAGGGCATCATTAGTTATACGCTGGTATTTTGATTTTTCCGATCGGTACTTAAGTGCTCCAGTCTTATTTATGCTTATGAACACTGGAAGGTGGTCGCTGATCGCGCATGATATTACGCCTGTTTCAGCTATTGGTTGGGAGGAGTTCGTAATCAGCAGATCGAGCAGAGACGCACTTTCTGGTGTGACCCTTGTTGGTACTTGAACAAGGTTAACAAATCCGTTCGAAGCCAAAGCCGTGTTAAAGTGTCTAGCAGAAACACTACCCTTCAACAATTCAATATTAAAATCCCCTCCAGCTGTTAGTGTGTATTTGCTATCTGTTATAAACAAAAGAAAATCATCATAAAATTCCAAGAGCCTAACCATATTTCCTTGGGAGGACAATAGCAAACCGAAAACACGAATCTGCCAGTACAGACTGATACGATTTCAAAATCATCACTAATTAGACAGTACGAGTCCAACTTGTCGCACTCAATGTCAGTAGACACCAGTAAAGCAACGCCGCCCCCGCGGAGGCTGGAGCGGTTCAAGTAATCAGTTTTATAGTTGGTCATCGTAAAAATGTCGGAATCATTGGTGCTTCAAGTTTCACTGAGCATGATCAAAAGAAAAAGTAAATGAAACTTCACCAAAGAATTCTGCCAAACACATTGTATTGTTTTTTACAAAGCCTACATTAAGGTGAATAGCGTTAAGTAATAATGTAGGCATGATACTTGAAGTAGTGTGGTTCAGGTCATTCGCCAGATAATACCACATCTGTGGCATTTTGATTATTTTTCAAAAGGAACACAAACGATACAGTGCTACAATCGATTCAAGTCGCTCTTTCCCTTCACATGGATGGCACTCATACCCTCCCTTTTACGAACGAAAACTTTTCCATTGATATACCAAGCGCACTTGGATCCTTTATCTTTGGCGCGTTCTTTCGTTGCTTGGAGCTGTTCTCTATTGCGGCGTGTTAGGTTTTCTTGCATGAAAATTGCTGGCTCGCTGTCCTTAAGGTTCTTTTTATTCTTGGTTCATTTATCTTTTATTGCTTGCTTCGTAAAGCGGACAATGATGCCTGGCACTTTATCACGTTTAGCGGGAATGCGATGAACAGCTGCAATGTCTGATTCAATCAAGTGAGGCACTTGAAGTTTGTCAGCCACGTTATTTAATATGACGGTAAGATCCTCGTTCGCTACTTCTTTAATCCCATGCAGTTCCAAGTTCAGCTGCCTGCTTCTAAATTCAAGGTCATGTATTTCAACCTGATTTAGGTTATCTTTCTTCTCAAGATCTGACATCCTCTTTTTCATGTCCTTTATGTCGGCTTCTTGATGGCAGAACTTTTGCTCAATTTCATCGAACTTCGTTGCTATGAAGTTAAGAGACACTTCCATGCTCTCAATTATTCCTGCCAGGGGCATCGGCTGTTCTAGTTTTTGGTTAATTGACATGAAGGCAAAGTTTAATATCTGTTTCAGAGCCATTACTATCTTTACTACACATGTTGCTACTTCCAGCACTTCTGCATGATGGGCATTGCCACGTTTTCTTTGCAGCCTCGTTCTTTGATTTAAAGGATTTTTCAGTTAATCCAGCACATTTTACACAGTGATAGGCGTGCTCGCAGTTGGAACATTTCACAAGTGCCTCATCCTCGGGGATGAGCAGACTACATGTCTTACAAGAATCAGACATTGTTCCAAGTGTACAAAGGTAATCGCACGATGCAGTTCAACAATACAAAGGCGCAGCAGCGATCATCTGTATAGATGGATATCTGGACCGTTCTTATCAATGATCGAACAAGGCTATGTTGAAGAGTGTTATGCTACGTTGAAGAGCATGGGGCTTTGCACTCCTCCTTGCGACACACCTTTGCTGGTTAAATGGTGGGATGTCATTCCATCATCTGTAAGCACGAAGAAGGATCTATCCTCCAAATAGCTATGAATCCAGCGTAGGGCACGGCCACCAAAGCCCACATCGGTCAAAGCATCGAGCAGTGCTTGGTGTGCTACATTATCATATGCGCCTTTAACATAAAAAAAAACATCTCAACCATTGTTCTTTTCATGCTCTTTCGATGCTGAATAGATGCTACCAAATCAAGCACGTTATCGATCGATGACCGACCACGCCGGAAGCCCCCATTGCATTCGGATAGACCTCATTATGTTCTAAGTACCATTCAAGGCGCATCAACACCATTATTTCCATTAGTTTCCCAACGCAACTGGCAAGAATGATGGGACGGTATGATGCCAAGTCTAATGGAGATTTAGAGCTCTTAAGTAAAGGTACTAGGCGGTGGACCTTCCACTCACAAGAAATCAATCATTGGCACCAGGAATCGTTGTATCTCTCCAAAAGTACACTGCGGCCTTTTTGGCCAAGGTTTACAAGTGCCTTGTATGTGACTCCGTCGGGCCCAGGCGATGATGACTTCCTACAAGTCGCCAGTACAACTTCTAGTTCCTCCATAGAGAACATGAGATCCATGCGAGAGTCCTGGGATGCCGCAAGATCACGTGATGTTGATACAAGTAGTGTCAGTAAGCCAGCAATTCTTCGCAGAAATCCTCAGCAACGTCGATCTCACTTCGTCCTTGATGCAGGGCAAGAGACTTGAAAGAGTGGCGCTGTTGCGGAGACGGTTGTAGGCCACGCAGAGCTCTACATATATGGGACAGAAGCTTACGAGGATCCAAGGACTCGCAAAAGGATTTCCACTTTTGAGATTGTAACGTATCGATGCGGCGCTGGATTATCTTTTGGATCCGCCTAGCCTCCCTCAAATCGTGAATGCATTTGGTGCGCCTGTATCTTCTTTCTGCCCGTCGACGAATCGCTCGAAGCCTTTCCAATTCACCTTTGTATTCTGTATACTTTGGAGAAGGCCTAAAAGTGAATATAGCCTCTTGCAATGCATTTCGAATCTGATCATCCAGATATGACGGGTGGCCTTCTTGACATTCGTCTTCTATAAGCGACCTGAACTTCGTCCAGTCTGTTCTCCGGAGGGCAGTAGATAGAGACTTGGCCACTCCCTTGATCTTCAAATAGGTGGGAACGTGATCACTTTCATGGGTTTCTATGTGTGAGAACCACTTTACACTGCTTCGAAGACACCGAGAGACCAAAGTCAAGTCTAGACAGCTGCTGCAGGTCAGTCCCCGTAGATATGTCGGGCTGCCGTCACTGAGACAACAAATCTCTTGGTCCGACGCAAATGTGACTAGATTTCTTCCCTTGGAAAAAAGGGAACTTTTCCAAGGGAAGAAATCTTCGAACTGCCCCAGAGCGGGTGGTGTGCGTTAAAATCTTCACTAAGAATGCAAGGGCCAGGTGTTGCGGATAACAAAGCACCCAGTCGTTGCGTGTTAAAACGACTGGTTGGAGAAAGATATGCAGTGACAAGAGAGAATGTAAGTTTCTTTGTTTTCACAGTTAAGCACACGTAGTGGTCGTCGTAGTGAGGCAAAACTGAATGTAGCACGTAAGTGAGTTGTCACCGAACACAAACGACGACCTTGCTGAGGACACTACACGTCGCGAATCAGAAAGCTTCGTAGCCCGGTAGCCTAATTGTAGATTGGAGGTTTGGCTCACAGGTGACCATGATGGGAAATTTGTTTAAAATAATTAAAGGTCGAAAATTTGAAATTATTGATATGAGGCCTCGAGCATTCCGCTGCAAAAGGGATGCTTCCCTGACATCTTTACGGAACGACAGCGGAGCCCTGATGTTATCCAAGACTTGCAAGTACTGGATTCATCGCGTCCACTACCTGCAGTGGGCTGCGAGCATTTGAGGTATTTAGGTTCGTCAATAATGCACGCATAACATTCATGAGAGGCCTCAGCATGGCGAACACGTGCAAATCCTGGCCTTCTGCCCGGACTGCTGCAGGGCCATTCATAGTTGTTGGATGAATCGTTTCTCGTGCCGGAAAGTGTTCCTGCAATGGAGAGGAGCGCAGTAGTTTAAACTAGAATGCTATAAAACAGCATTTACATTGAAATTTCGTGGAGAAAGCAGGACCTTCAGACCCCCAAGCGATTCGTCGAGCTCGAGATCGGCAGCTGAAACGCCTAGCCCGCACCACAGCTAACGCTTAAACGTTTGCTTTATAAACTCATAACCGTCCTTTGAGTATTTCCTTTTTATTTAGGCAGCGAATGAAAAAAAATTCTTGAATACCGCAACATTTTAATAAAATCAATCATGTTTACAACTCTGTAACTCAGCAATACCTCATTCATGTTCCGGAACACCAAACCTGTTGTTCTACCTATTGTTCACTCTACTCCTGTCAGAGCCTGATAAAAGGCTCACAGTATTATGAAATAAATAACTAATAAATAATAAGGAATCTTATTACCACTCTTTATGTGGTCAAGATTGACCTGTAATACACAGCTTTCAACTATAGATCACAAATGTTTTATTTGGACATTAAAAAGTTTTCGTAAATAATGCAACATTTCCCTTTAACTGTAACTTCATGTATCAGATTTGTTTGCTTTAGGCGGTTGCATACAATTATTTACGTAACTGCAATACTATATCTTTTTGGTGCAGAGTAACAGATTTGTAAAATTTGTGCTTCTACTTAAAAACATTAATTTTACTGCGAAGTGTTTAACTCAGCACTAAATTAAAATTTTGCTTCCAACATACGCTATGATTAAGCTTTTTTTTCTTAAATGCAACAAACTTCATTGAATTTTGTCCAGCGTTTTTCTCATCAACCCTTTTCTGTGTTTTACATGAAGTGGAGTTGGCTCCCAGCTAAAGCTATCTCTTGATAGCAAGAGGCTGTTCGGCTGCAAGCGGTGGCTTTAAAGCCTTGCCAGCAAGTCAGAAGTGGTTCACCAAAGCGCTGTCGATTTTAGCGCCCCCTTGTATTCAACGCAAAATTTTTGGAAACGTTCTTTTTTTTTTTACCAAGGATCGCTTGTTTTGGCATGATGTATTTTCCAGTAAAAACATTTGTTTGTTCCCTGAGAACGTTTGTTGCTGCTCGCAAAACACTTATTGCTGCTGCTTCGAGGAAGACCACGGTTAGACAGACATATGCGCCAGACGCCTTCCAGTCTTGCCCTTTTTTTTTTTCGTTTTTTTTTTTTTTGCCTTTCACAAAACGAATATTTTTGTGCGAACGAAACCGCTTAAGTTGACAACTCGAAACAAACCAAAAAAAGGAACCCTTGCAACTTATCAAGGAAACCGGAATCCGAAAGTATTTCGGGATTGCCATTGTTGCAGGCCATTTGTAGGGAGCCGTTAAGTGTTCAGGTCAACGGCCTATCTGTTTCATCGATTTTCTAGGAAACAGAAGCCCACATAAATATAATATCTGCGACTCTAAGGTACAAGAAAGTGGGTGTCACCACTGCGAAGCTGAACAGACACCGATAGAAAAAAATATATTGAAAATGAATTCAGTCTCGCTCGTATATAGGAAAGCTTTCCGCTTGAAGTTTACAACTGAAAATATCTGCAAGCGAAATAAAGAGGAATTCTACAAAAACAAAACAAAAAATCAGCGGGTGCCATAGAAGTTAGCTCTTACGACAAGAAAATAAAAAAAGCTATGTTACGAGGCAATGGGGCAAGAGGCGAGTGTTATTGCATCTGTCGCGCCAGGAGGGAATGCGAAGACTGGGAACGACGCATAAATTGTCAAAAGCGCTGCCGCTTTCACGAGCAGCGGAAACGGCACCCGTTTACGAAATGTTCGTGACGGTGGGGTGGCGAGTGCCTGGGATGGTAAAAACGACATGGGCGTCTAGCTCCGCACAAGGCGCAGATAAAATTGACCGTTCTCTCGCATTATTTCATTTTCTTCTTGTGCCATTGTGTTCCACATTAGCAGATTCTTATATAACACAGAATCACTAGGTAACGCCAGCTCTTGAGGTTGGATGTAGAGAAATAGCAACAGCCCTTAGGGACGTTGCAAGGGTCAGACAAAAGCCGGATGTTCATCATTTAGCGAATGGGTCGTGAAGATACAGTGTAGTGAAGATAAGCGTATGACTCGTGGGACATTGCACTCTAAGCAAAGCACTCTCCCGCAGTGGCCGGTAAAATCAGCACCAAAGTAGAGACGCCAAAATAAATGATATCAAAATTTCAACTACAGATGAAAAGGAAGCGCTCACTTGGGATCGCAAAACTGCACCGCAATTTTGGCTAAAGACGAGCATTTGAAGAGTAAGCTTTGAGCGTCCTTCAACGTAACTTTGGCAGATATTTTTTTTTTTTATTGCGAAAGATTATCTAAAGAACAATAGATGAACACGTTGTTGAACTAAAGTTGCTGCTTGCTTAAGCACATTACACGCCGCACCTGTGACGTGTGCCTTTCTTCGTGGAAGCATTGAGAGCTGAGCTAGTGTGTATAAATTCATTGTGGCTAAACACAACACAAGCAGGCGTCTTGTCCCCCGTATATGTTTCCCCGCGCTGCTTAGCCACAATGAATCCTTACCGACTAGCACCAGCGGCTACGGCGTCCGCGCTGCTAAACACGACGTTGTTTTCCGGCCGCGGCGGCTGTATTTCGATGGGGGCTAAATGCAAAAATGCTCCTGCAATTATATTTCGGTCCACGCTAAATGCCCCAGCTGATCAAAAGTAGTCCGGAGTTTCTCGCTGCGGTGTGCCTCATAATGAGATCGTGGCTTTGACGCGTGAAACGAGAGGTTAAAAAATTTTTAACAGTGATTCGACAGTTCCCAGCGCGATCTCCTTGTCTTTTCTTCGTTGTTGCTTCGTATTTCTTCAGTGCGTCCTTACTGATCGAAATGAATACGCGTTCAGCTAGAGCACAAACTCTCCAAATGGTGTGGTCCATCAGCCTTTTTCACTAAATCTGCGAAGCGCACGCACTTTTTCCGTCACGCCTGTTGTTCTACGTTGTGGTTTCCGTTTTCCTCACAAATGCGCGTGACTGATAAAAACCAGCGTCTTGGACGCTTAGAAAGTTTGTCATGGTGTGACCAGGTAATTTGAAAAAGAAGTAATTGGCCAAAAGGAGCACTAAAAAAAAAAGGGGGGGGGGGGGGGGGAATCAGAACCGGCAGCCCCGCCGCTGACTCATAGAAGACGAAGGAGGTAGCGCGTGCCACGAGCACAATAAGTGGTTGTTGAGTCTACAACGAAGAGTAAAAGAAGGAAGAAGAGGCAGCGTTGACGTGGCTTTAGAAGAACCAAGAAGTGCGCTCCAGAACCGGGCTGGAGGGGCACTGGTGGCGTGGGCACCGAAGACCTGAGCAGCAGGAGAAGGGGTAAACACCGGCGGCATCGCACCGGTGTGTATTGCTCCTGCGCGTTCCGCGGCTGTGCGCCGGGGTCGTGGCTCACTCTGACGACAACGTCCTGTGCTATAAGGACAACCTCGCCGCCGTCAACAACAAACCAGCTCCGCCCTATGCGCTAGGGCGGCAACGCTGATGCTTAGATACCTAATCGACACCGTCTGGTATAATAACGAGGAATTTACGGCCCTTTACATGGAGCAATAAGCTTTTACCAGATGGTGATTCTTGCAAGCTTATACTCCGCTTAGTGTAATGTCTTGACTACCAAAAAAAGGTGGATTAGCCAGAAGAATATTTATACTTACTGTTGTATTTTTATGTAGTGTGATATAAATTTATAAATGTGTTTTTGGTCCTTGGCTATGTCGTGCACCGGAAACCAGGGCAAAAAGAAAGAATTCTGGCAGGCTCTCCACTCATTTTGTCATGGTTATCGGTGCCCCAGACAAAGATATGAACTTAGACAAGAAGTAAAAACATGTATTTATAAATTGATATCACAATACATCAACAGACAGCAGTAAATATTAAAAAAAAATCTGCAGCTTAATCCAGATTTTTGAAGTACAGGGCTGCCGGCTCTGTTTCCTTCTTTTTTTAGGCATCACATTAGGCCAAAAACGTCTCATTGTAATTAACTTGTGAAACACGGGGGCCGTCCTCAAACGCCCATCCCAGCTGCCATCAATCATACTGGCACCGTCGGTCTGCACACTTACGATTACCTTAAATAGTGTCGTGTCCGGCGCTTTCTTCCTTTGACGTCATGAAGAGCGATGACATCCAAGTGACTAATATTGGGCACAATTTCACCGCGAAAATCCTGACGCGTTGTTGTTGCAAAGCCCTCGATTCTCTCGCTATGTAAGGAGAGGGGGGGGGGGGGGGGTACACTGGCTTTCTTCATGGAACTCGTTATAATTATATTGCTGTGTTCTCCCGCTGCATGGGTGTACGTGGGCACATCACAAGTCAGTATCCAAGCCGACCGCATTGTGGAATGCTTTGCAGGTCATTGGTGAGAGTTGTCTCAACGGTTGTCACGCTACTCTTGCGAAATCATCACGTCTATGCGTAACGAACAGCGAATCTCTTTGAAGTGTTTGTTCCACTTGGACAAAATGACCACAGCAACACAGAAAATGCTTCATACGACGTTTGTGGAGGTGGCATTCAGCCGTATACGAGTTTTTAAGTAGTTTCGCCGGTTCCAAGAACAGAAATGGGCCTTAATGCCATTCCTATTACGGTCGACCTTCAACCAGTCTTACCTCCGAGGTCAAAGAATAGGTTAGACAAAAGATCAAGGAGAGTCGTCACTACAGAATTTACCAAATTTATGAAGCTCTTGTTTTGAGTTAGATTTTTTTTTATTTCAAGTGTAGACCTGGGCATGACACTCGTCGCTGCGATGTTTGTTCCCCGCCTGCCCTTGAATTTGTACCAAGATTTGAAAAATCACAAGCTAGGTTTCCCAAAACTTCATTCGAAGATAATCACTGGCGACAAAAGCTTTCGATATGATTTTGAAACCGAATAGATTTCGAATCAGATGAAGGCGCCTGCTGCTCCACGATCGAAAAAATTGCGATAAATGCGCTCGTGTGAAGACAATAGTCATCGTTTCATTTTGGTTGTTTGGTTCTTCAGCATTCGTAGAATTGTGAAGGTGTAGATTGCCACCTGGACAGACTGTCCAACAGAAATTTTCTTGAAGGTATTAGACCGATTGAAAGCGAATATGCGAGGGAGACTTGCAATATTGTGGAATACGGGTGATAGGTTTCTTTATCAGGGCACCGCGCCTACTCCCACTGCTTACGGACGTGGTATTTAGCCCCTTATGGACGGGGTGGCGTTCCTCAGCCACCCTAATCATAGGAAGAGGATAGGATAGGAATAAACTTTATTTGTCCAGCGGTTAAGGCTGTTGGTGCCCGGGGCTAGGCTGCCAGGGGTCCATCGCCGGAGAAAAATCTTTCGAGATCCTCGGCAATGGCCCTGGCCCGCTGGACGGCCCACTCCTGGTCCTCGGTTGCCTCGCTGAGGAGGGCGGCTTGCCATCTCTCAGCGAGGCGCCCCGCTTCAGAGGGTCCTGCTGTTATCTTCCCCCTTCCTATTGGTCCTTCTTCTTCTTCAGGGCGTTGACATTCCCAAAGCATATGGGCCATATCAGCCCGTTCGTGCTCGCACCACGGGCAGCCGGGCAACGGGTGCAGCGCGGGCCACAGGCGCGGCATCCGTCAGTGTTACATAATTTAGTGTTACATTATTAATTTAGTGTTACATAATTAGTGTTACATAATTTTTTCTTCGATTTCAAAGAAGAAAATTCTGTAAAATGTAGAAGATTTGCCACTGTGCATGATGTGATAGTGTCGCAGGGGTCGCTCAATAGGCAATAAGCTTGACGATTTCCAGAGTTGCTTCGAATAGTGGTGAGAAATGGTTGGACAAATGTGTTGATCTGAAGGAGATTACTTTGCTGGGAACTATGTGCTTATTTCCAAAATGAAAACCAAAATTTTCGTTTTTCCGAGAGTCCGTCTTTTTTGGGGTCCACCCACGCATCTCCTTTTATTATCAATGTATCCCGCGTCTAATTTAGCCTACTGTGCAAGTGTGTGAAGTGTCTGTTTCTTCCCGTACTTTCTGGCTTGATCTTCTCTCACGTATACTGGTGAAGCGACCGTAGCAAAAACGACGATGTCAAAGTTGTAAGGAGGGATACTTAGTTGCTGGAGCTTGCGTTTATATTTGCAGTGCGAAATTGAAGGCGCGTTCACAAAGAGACGAAAAGATGGGACGAGCATTGGAGCGGGACAAGCCCAGCCCTCTCACTGTCGATTTCGCTCATTTTTTGGTGTGCGTGTCTTCAATGTCGTGCTGCAAACATGGATGAAAGTTGTGGTTAAAAAACAATACGTCCATAGAAAGGTGGCAGGGTGAAACTTGTAGTACCTTAGATGTTTTATTCATATATTTTTTCTCATACCGTACCACTTTCGCTTCATTGTCATACATTTCGAGCACATGCGCCATTGAGGCTAAGCACAGAATTCTTCGCACACACTTGTGACCGTGGCTAAGCGTGGGTGGCGGCTGCTTGCTTCTCTGAACCCCGCTCATACAAAGTGACTCCTTAAAGGTTTACACAAGACAAACACGGTACATATACTTTGTTGCTTTGTTCACGAACATTTCAGTTTGTTGTGCTTCTGTTTGCAATTGGAAGCATCAATGTGTCAGGGTGCAATGTGCGCATATCATCATGATTTCTTCTTGGTGATAGAATGTTCTCGACTGCAAAAAAAGCTCTGACGAGACTTTGGCGACGTCTACAGGAAATACAACGCTTGGTTGCATCTTTTTTTTTTTTTTGTATTTCAGAATAATGCTGCAATGAAAGTTTTTGGAATGTATGTCGAAGTGCTAGTGTTACATGGACGAGCTGAAACACAGAAATGCCGGTAGCTCAACTCGCAAATATTTTTTGTTGGTACGAGCTATTTGCCATTGGCCGGCCACGTTCAGTAACTGCATGACCAACATTTTGCCTGGCTGGCTGCTTCTGTTGTGAATAGTTGTAGCATGGCAACTTCTTTCTGTGAATGCGGCACCAAATCTGCACATCTCATGCACGTCCTTTCAGACCATTTTGTACATGCGGCCTGATTAAGTGAAGTTTCTATTAATGAGAATAACTCAGAAGGGTTTGTGCGCGTACTAGTTGGTACGGATCATTCATTCTAAACAGGACCAAAAATACACGGACAAGGAAGAGCACGGGAAACGCTGGTCCCGTGCTCTTCCTTGTCCGTATTTTTGGCCCTGTTTAAAACAATTGATCAGATTAGTTTTCTTTCACCTGGTACCATCGATGAAATTTTGCTAATCACATTTGGTCGTTGTTCCCTTATTTTTATACAAATGAATGTCATAAGTGTAATAAAGGGACAAAAAGTAAGGGAACTATTACAAAATGTTATTTGAAGCGCTTTATTGATTCGAGCCAGTATTTATCTGTGTTGTTCTTGGGAAGCACAGAGATTTCAATACTCATACAATTCTTCGTGCTGTGTTTCTGTGTTATCGGACTACGTTAAGTCCTCTCACGCCCATATGATCTGGCAGTCGGCCGAGCTACTCGATTTGTTCAGTTTTATTTGCAATGGGTAAAAAAATAATCATAATATACCTACGTAGTTTGCTGTTTCCTTCACCTGTTCTTTGTATTGTTTTTTTTTCCTCTACAAGCTCACGGAAATGAATAAAAATTAGCGGTTCGTCATTTTCGAACAAGATCAGGTGTTCGCAGATGCCCAGTCTGCGCTACCAGCGAGTCACAGCATTCCTTGCTCGTATCGAAGACCATCCACCTGGCGCTTCCTGTGATCATCATCATCATCATGCTCACGTTATTAGCGGAAAAATATATGTCCGCCTCACCTAGGAACTCGTCTGCAAATATGTCACGTTCGCAGCGTCCATTACTTTTTTATACAAATATGCACGGTCTAAAAAAACAACTCGTATAAATTGAAAATGAAAGCGTATGATAAAACAACTCGCCGCAGATGGGTTACGAATCCACGTACTTAATTAGCTCCATGCCGTTTAATACAACTGAACGTTTTGCAGCATTCGTGTGTTTCTACACGTCAACGAGTGTTACAATGCTTTCAAGGTATAAGCTACCACAAACCAAGAAGAGCATATGTGCTCATACTGAGCATATATGCTCCAGAAGAGCTGTATGCTCATAGTGGAGCGACGCCGATGGTGTGACCAAGAGAACGAAGAGCTGTTATGACGATTACAGCATAATGACAATAGGATGACGATGCTAAAATGACGACGACAGGGATATGATGGCGGTGGGATGTCGACGACGACAATGACCCCGACGGAACGGCGACTGCAGCGTGACGACAGTGGTATGGCGACAGTAGAATCACTATGACAGATGGACAACAATGGAACGACCCCGATGGCACAACGAAGATCGAATGATGACGAGGCACTAACGACGATAGAATGACGAGGACGGCATGTTGGGGTCGGAGCTCACGTCCGCCCTTACCTGCCGCCGTGGACCGGCTCCGAGTAAGGCAGAAAAAGGCAGTTTTCCCTATAACGTCTTTCAAAGCGTTTGATAACTTAAAAGCAAACTTAAAACGCCCGAAAACTGCGTCTTAACCCATAACGTACCCTTGTAAGTTTCTCAAATTGGTTGCGCACCGTTCGTTGAGTAAATTTGGCAAAAAAAGAAAGACTGTACAATGAATGGGAACACCATACAATGTACACACGCCGCACGGCTGTCAGATGGGTTACTCGTCTTGAGAAGGCAGGATATGGAAATTCGATGTTGCTGACATCTCATATGCAAATTGAGGCCGAGAAGAGCACGAGGCTGCTTTCGGAGAAATTGCATGAGAAAGACAGCGGGCGTTTGTGTTAAGGTGGCTGCCGAAATAGAAACGTTTCATTTTTCGAAAGAAGTACGCAATCAAAGTGAATGACGATAACGAAAGTTTGTTGGCCTCGCAAAACCTGTCATTGCGCCGTTGCTCGAGGGCTCGTGGCGTAAAAAGCACTCGTGGGAATTTCATCAGAATATTCACGTGCTTTCTTCTTCGAGGTGTCTTTACATGCGTCAGCCAGTATGCGGATATCAATCTGTACTGTTTTTGTTGCCGTTAAAAACGCCGTAGTGTTATCTACGCACAACTCTGGTATCGACAAATGCAAAAAGAAGAGCTAAAAAGCAAGTAAAACGCTTCGGCTGTTTTATCTCTTCTTGCGTTCAAATGAGCCATTTGGAATCATTGCTGCTTTGTAAGAGCTGGAGGGAAATAGTCCCAAGGTAGACTCTTTATCAAAGGCAATTTTTTTTACCCTACGAAGCTTCGATATATTCATGTGCAAGATCTTACTTAAGGTGGTTCAAATAACCGTTTGTCTATGCATCCTATCCTCATGCGCAACATTTCGCATCTGTTACTTTCCCACATTCGTACTGCTCTGCATTTCACATTTCACTGCATGCTAGCGCCTTCAAAAACTCCATAGCGAAATTTTCAAATCTCAGATTAGGTTTAAAAGGTAGCGTAAGGTTTGAAAAGGTTAATCGTGTTCATATTTCCACCATTTTTGGCAAGCAGTTCTTTCTTGTCGATTTTATTGCAAGGGCCGATGGTGGGAGGGTGGCGGGGAGCGTGAATCATCGTGTCTCCTCAAGCGAGAATTGAAAATAAAGTCAATTCAATTGAGTTCTAAAGTGAAGGACTGCATACGATGTGTGTACATGCGGAGTTAAACTCACGGCATTACGTTCCTTCTCTAGCGTCTGGAGAAACAGAAACTCCTCTAAACATATACGCATCCAAAGTTAGCAAGAACACGGTACTTTCAGACCACATCAGGCACGCCCGGTCTGAACGAAGGATATACCTTGCAAGAAATTTGGCCATTGGCAGAATCTTTCTTCGGAAGACCAGATGATTCAAGCCCTATTGGTCCTGGTGGTTCACCTAATGCCCTCCTGAAGGCTTTTGCAGGGTTAGTATCGTCATGTCTGAAGATTCTCTTTGAAAAATCATTAGATGATGGGCCTCTTTCTGATAAAAAAGCTTCGGTTGTGACGATTTATAAACCTGGTCCGCGCAACACGGTACCTAATTATTGTCCAGTATTGTTAACGCGTTGTGCAATTCTAGGGCATGTTTTATATTCATATACATTATATAGTCGATTATTCAATAGCCTCTGTTCAGCCCGAATCGACGCGGATTTCGACGAAAGTTTTCCTGTCTGACACAGCTACTGAACAAGAAGAAGGGGAACCGAGGAGCTCGATTTTCGTTAATCGCGACCGTATAAAGCCAACTTTATTGCCTGTTGGCTTTGCATGGTCACGGTTAACTGAATTTGTTCAGAACCTTGTCCTGGCACTGGACAAGTGTACATCTCTGGATTGTATTTTCTTTAGATATTAAAACGCTTTTGTTGTCGTGCTTGATACTTTATCATTACAGAAATTATCTACTTAGAATTTTGAATTTCTATCGGCATTTACATGTCGAATCACAAGGATCAGTCCTTGGGCCAGTATTATTCCATCAATGACATCAGGGCTCAAGTAGCATCATGTTTCAGGATGCCAGCCGATGACAGTACTTTATATGGACAAGTAGAGCACTGCATGGGCCTGGGCAACCCAACGTAAAAACGGGCCCGGGCCGGGTTCGGGCTGGAAAAAAAAAAAAAAAAAAAACGGTCCGTGCAGTGCTCTATGGACAAGTATGAGGTCGCCTGCCGTGTTATTCAAAATGACGTAAAAATTGAAATTGAACTTTATTTATGTTTTATTTTCTTTCTGCACTGCACACCACAATTTCTATGTGCCACAAAAGGTGTGCAATGTGTTGGTGTTGTTTGCTTCTTTATTTTTGTGCTGGTCGGTCAGATCAATTGTTGATTCTCAGTGCATCCCCTTTTGGCACTAAATGGCTGTTTGTATCATGCCTACCTGCGATGCAATAGTGTTGCAGGTGGAGGCATTTCTCCTTTAGGCCTGTCTCACTTTATGTTTGTATCATGCCATGAATTGTCATGTTTACCTGCTGCATTATTGTATGTCTGTAGACACATGATGAAATGCCGGTAGTCGTTGTGTGTATATAATAAACAAAACCTACTATTTTGCGAAAAACACCGTTAAATCTCTAGGATTTCAAGGTATTTCGGCTCCTCTACCACTTAACTTGCTTTCTAATGCGCGGAGTACGTTCAATAAAAATACGCTCGGAAAAATACTTAGAGCGAACCCTTTGATATTGTAACAATGGTTTCCCATTGAAATATACTCTCCAAATCAAACTGGCATGCAAAAATGGCTAAATAGCCCGTTCTATCGCACCTTCTTCCCCTACACACTGGAAGTTGATTTAGACTCCTTGATATGTGACGAGCCATCCGTTCACAGGCTCCCTGTATAAAGACGTTTTCGCCACTATCACTCGAAGCTTATCAGATTGCACCGCATTCCCTTAAAGATAAAACAAGTTCTTGTCCCCCCCTCTGGGATCACACGCCAAATAAATTATTCCCGTCATTACAGTAAGGTAATTCTGTGAAACTTTTTTATGTTAGGAATAGGAGAGCAAGATGGTAAGCTTACGATGGGTTGGCTAACGTAGGGGGAAATATCAGTAAGGAGCCAAGGCGGCAATGTTTTCTTTTATGTGTAGCAAAACATTATATCAGCCAAGGTTTGCAGAAAACGACACGTGGTCTCCTTACATTTTTACGCACGAACCACTCGAGGAAACAATACACGAGTGACGCCATATTGAAAGTAGACGGAAAGTAGACGAGCGCTCAATGGCGACAACTGTCCGATGGCTCAGCCCAACTTTAGTAAAATGACTTTCTATGCTAATGAAGTCCATCTCCATGAAAACAGATAAAAATTGGCACCGGCGTTCTCCTTGAAAGAACGTCTCTCCGGCACAGCCAGAGCTACGCCAGGTAATGAGTTTCTCCAAGGGCTTTTGATCACCGTGCTAAGGCCACCGACAAGGTTTAGATAAACATAAATTGTGAAAAGTCAAAGTGAGGTTGGCGGGCTCTCGTCGGTGGTAGGCTGGAAAGCTGAAAACTTTGTAATGAACTCTCCGAACGTTGTGCATCGCTACTGGGTAGGTGCTCAACTTGGGTGTTAACAACTTGCCTGCGTTCGCTGGGCCCAGCGCGGCGTGCACGCATGATCGCAGTTCACGGCAAATCCTCGGGTTTCTGTACCTACTTGCTTTTTGAACATGTCTAGAAAGTCCGGCTGCGCTTCATCCTCCTCCTGCACTCTTCTGAATCAGTTAAGGCTGCCATTTTAAACTGCACTGGACCAACTATATGGAGTAAGCTATTACCGCTCTAAATTTGCCTGCTACTTAATGCTAAAAGTCCGACTCAATGAAATTGGGGACATTTAATGTAATGATGGTCAATAAATGTTTCTGACAGTTACATAAGGTAGGCTCTCTTTCATAGCGTTTCGTAGGCCATTATGGCTTATGCTGGCTCACGCGACACTGAGATATTACAAATACACACCACATGATGACTTGCCGTAAGCATGACTACTGCAGCTCTTTGCTGTTTACGATATCAACTTTTCGAGACCACAATGAGAGAGCTGCTGATTACGGTGTTATTCAGGCTGCTGTTGGATGTTACCCAGAGAGAAAGAGAGGGAAACAAGAAACGGCAGGGAGGTAAATCAGACGGACGTCCGGTTTGCTACCCTGCAAGGGGGGAAGGGATGAGGCATTCAAAGAAAGACGACGGAGCGAGATAATTCACTTGCACAGTGGTAGACGCATGCAGTAGTGGGAATGCTGATACAACTACTCCAATCTGCTACATTCCGTTAAAGCTGCTGAATCGATGCTACAAATGAGACAAACTGCTCCAAAGCTGCTCCAAGACGAACTGTACCATGCAATCTCGGAATCCACTGCAAAGAGTAGTTGTGGTCAACGCCAGGTGGCGGTCACCACCACCCTGCGCAAAGCGTTCCCCCTCGTCTCCTGCAATTCATCAAGCTAAATGAGCTAAAGAATCACTGAGTTAATCCAATTTAGTGCATACTCGAGCATGTTTGCGGTCTGCCATTAGGAACCTATGCGCGATATACGCGTGTTTTGCGTAGCTTGGGATGAAGTTTTGTCGGGCCTGCTAGTGCGCGTACTATCCATTCTGCGTTGTTGGTATGTCTTGTACGTTGTACCGCTGGTGTGGCCTTGGCGGGAGTGGTTTTCCTGAAACGGCGGCGTAAGCTTCACGCGTTCGGCATGGTGGCTATGTCATGGCACTCAGTAAACTGAAACTTACTCCATTTCATGTTATTAGCTGCTTTGCTGTGTCGTGTTTATCTGTGTGCGCTCGTAAGAGAGGATTTGTAGCTCTGTCATTTTACTAGCTAGAGCCCTTTAGGCCTAAAATAAAGTTGCTCCGACGGCCATCCTGCATACCGTGTGACTGTATTGCTGTCTTTTTTTTTTTTTTTTTTTTTTTTTGGGGGGGGGGGGGGGGGGCTTTGGATGGCTTGCTTTACTGCTAAGGATGCGCAGTATTTTCATTTTTGAACACGCAGGTTGACTCAGTGCAGCCACGTAATGGTTGTAATTTGTACGGGAGTGGTCGCGCACGCGGATTCTCTTTCTCGAGAATATTCGCTGTTATGTGCGCCGGTACTCTGGAACCACTTTTGATGTGCAGGAAAAGTGTCCGGCCCACTATCATTCAGAATCATCATTGTTGACTGCTACAAAATCTGCTCCAAATCGTCATTTTTGTTGCTACAAAACCTGCTCCAAAACGCTCTTGGCCATTCCCATCACTGCGCATGGTGTATATAAACGTCCTTTCTAGTTCGTTGACTCTAGAAAAGTCGTTAGAGCACGTGTAGAATTACGGTTGACGATCGATGAGGCCAAACCCGTAGGACCTTTGTCTTTGTGAAGGTTCAACCGCCCAGTTGGCTGAGCTCGCTGCGAAAGAACTGACGTTGGTCGTCAAAACGGGTGCAGTGACAGAGAAGGAGGAGGAGTAGGGGGAGGAGATTTTAATGAAAATAAAGGAGAGGCCGGCCTGGAGAACGTGTCTCTAGCCTACTACTCCTCACTGGGCTAAGGGGAAGTGGAATATACAGGGAGAGGTAGGTGGCAGGTGATTATGGTATGGTACAATGAGCTACTATATACACGTTGTCCAATACGCGGATGTGCGCTTGAGACACACGCAGGAGTAATCTTGTCCCCACAAAACGTCATCGCGCAAACACATTTCGCACTGTCTTCACGTCTCAAAAGAGCTGTTTTCACAGGTCCTAGAGATGGCCGTCTAAACCAGTCTCACACAGAAAGTTCAAGAGTGATGTTATGGCGCGTTGGGCATGGTCAACTCTTCTCCAGGCGCCTACAATGTTTTCTTCCCAAAAAGGGCAGTGAGTCCAAACAGTCAATATTACAGAACTGCAGCGCAATAAAATACAGGGACGACACAAAGAAACGACCAGGACGAGCGCTGAACTTACAACAGGTTTTATTGCAGCGAATTTCACATATATATGCACAATCCGACACAGACGTCATTAGCTGCACATGCGTAGAAATGCTATCTCTTTATCGGAGAGTTGTATCGAAGGCATGCTAACACACCTTTCGCCTAGCCAGGAAATACGGTCTGCTTCAACAATTTCTAGAGTGAAGCGCGACTTGCTCTTCATAATGACAGATGTGTTATGCAGGTCAGGTGAACAACCCTTACATGCCAGACAATGGCTAGCCAGGAAACCTTGAAAGTCTTTCCCCTGGTGCGCGTTTTTTCCATAGTTCGCATGCTCCCTTAACCTAACGTTGACACATCTCCCAGTTTGGCCAACATACACTCTTCCGCATCTTAGAGGGATTTCGTAGACTACACCTTCTGCACAATCATCAAAGGGTGGAGGGCGCCTATGCATTGTGCCGTAGGCGTGCTGCTTTCTTACCCCTGGGTCGGTCATAGTGCAGAGCTTGGACAGCCTGTTAGGTGCGGTGAATACGACTTGTACGTCGTACCGCTGGGCCACCTTTTTCAGGTTGTGTGAAAGCTTGTGAACATACGGAATCACAGCTACCTTCTGCCTGCGCGGTGCGCTGGCTTCGCACGTTTGCGGGTGAATGTGCATTTTCTTTAACAGGCTCTCTGCCACCGAAATGAGGAGGTGCTGGGTGTACCCAGCGCTCAGCAGTCTTTCAGTTTAAAGGTCGAACGCGTCAGAAATACAGTGCGGGAAAGATTTTTCAAGAGCGTTCTTCAAGCACAACGTGACAATAGCACGTTTAACAAGCTTAGAGTGCGCCGACTTGAAAGGCACAAGGGGTTTGTTAGCACACGGTTCATAGCACCAGCAGATGCCAACACCTTTGAAGCTAATCCGGATGTCTAAAAAGCTAATCTGGCCATTTACTGGGAGTTCGTGCGTTAGGTCAAGCGGGCTCATTATCTCTGAGTACAAGGCCAGCAGCATTTTGCTTACGCGTTCAATAGCAAGCGGGCCACAATTTACAACTAGAAAATCATCGACGTAGCGGAACACATTAAGAACATCTTCGTTAGTGCGCGAAGCGTTGATAAGACGATCGTAATGAGCAATAACCAGTTCGCTAAGCAGGGGGGCAATGCAATACCCAATGCTTACGCCCTGCTTTTGCAAGTGTGGGGTCCCTTCGAACTGAATGTAGGTTGATCGCAGATAAAAGCTTAAAAGTTCTAAAAGGTCACTAACTGGAATCCCCACGGAGTTTTGGAAAGCGACGGAACCAAATTTTTCAATGGACTGCTCAACGCATTCAAAGATTAGATTATGTGGTAGAGAATAAAAGAGATATTTAATGTCAATAGAGAATGCCTGACAGCCCTTGTCGGTGATAGTGTTGAAACAATTTAAAACCTGGTTAGAATTAGTCACGATAAAGGTTGACGTATCTTTTGGGACCATTGTCTCCGAATCTGGAACCTAGCGAGTGCAGCATTCAATAGCACTTTTTCTGCAGCGTCATCTTAAGGTTTTATCACTGGATGACCCCTTTATCGTCGAGCTGTAAGCGAGAAACACACGTTCACTCTGAGCACCACGTATATTTATTCTGAAGGCTCCAACGTAGCTATATGTTTATTACAAAAGCACGAATTTTGTATTTCGCGGAGAAAAAGCACTCAATGAGCAAACAAGAGAAAACGCACCTCCGAAAGGAAAGAATAAAGTACAATTCGGTGTTCATCACTCGTCGGCAAAGAAAATATAAAACATTATGCGGATCCCGTGCACTCTGGGAATCGGTGTAAGCGAACATTTCTGTGCTATTTGCGTTGATTGACGATAATTGGCGGTGATGTTTACGGCGAATGTTTAAGTTCGTCAGCGTTTAGATCAATACTAATTAATGGTAAACGTTCTTTCCATGCACCACTTGTGTTTTTCGACGTAGTACATAGAACACACAGCGAGACGTGTTTGCTTGAGCCGTTCTTGTACGCCATTGCTCAAAGCCTGCGAGGAGGTTAGCACTGTCGTTGCCTCACACGGCGCAATTCATCGGGGCAGAATTGTTAAACTTTAATTAAAATATGAGGCTTTACGTGCAAAGCCCACAATGTGATTATGAGGCGCGCGGCAGTGGGGTTCTCCGCTTTAATTTTGATCCCCTGGGAATATTTAATGTGCACCTGGGTCTGAGTACATGAACGTTTTTGCATTCGCCCCCGTCGAAATGCGGCTGCCGCGGTCGATATCGAACCCGCAACCTCGAGCAACGCCACAAAACTGTCGCGGATGGCGCAGGAGTGTAATTGCTTTGATGCGCGGCCGCATAGTGTCGTCTAGACAACGCTGTGGTGCTTTAATGCGGCTTTGCGTGCGCACGCCCTACGTCACTTCCCCGCTTCAAGTTTGCACGATGTTTATTTCTCAAAAATAGTTGAAACGTACCGTAGCGTACCTTGAGTTTGTATTTATCCAGTTTAGGCGAAACTGCTGCCGTGGCTAGTAGTGGCGTTTCCTTGCCTTCTTACGTCACGCTCCCCCCCATGTATGGGGGGGAGCAGAAAACGACACGCCCCATGTGCGAGCGAAGAGTGGCAAGGTTGTTCCCTCTTTTCCTGACTGCGTCGGTTCTACCTATTCTCGGTCTCCTCTCGCTACCTGCTCTCTACTATTCTACATACCTCGCCTCTGGACTGTTGTACATTAGCACAAAGGCAAGCGGTATAGTTTCCGCAGTGCCTTTGTGGGGGTCACGGATAATTATAGCAGTCGAAAGGTATTGTGGCGATGCGATAGAAAGGCCCAAACGAGTTTTTCACGCGAACTTTCCTTTCTGCCGCGCTCATGCCATGTAAAGTCGGCGTCACCCTTGTTCGGCTGCCCCCGGAGCACCCCGGCTGAACCCGACGCGGCGTGCAAGACAACGGCAGCGTTGGGATAGCCGAAGGAAGAGCGAAAAAAAGCTTTGCTTTAAAATCTGTTCTTGCGCTCGCGTTACACACCTGTTCAAAGGCCTTTCTTCAAATTCATTACAAAGCGCCAGTTCAAGGCGTTGTCCGTTGTCATGGTCAGCCGTTCTCTAATTGCGGTAGCATTTGCTGCAATACTGTCGTTCTTCGATTTCTAGTTTCCACGCTGTCGACGTGCCTCTTTTACTCGATGTGCCAATGCGGTAAAGTTTACTAAGAGCAGGCCCGGGCGTTTATGATCGCTTTATAGTCGGGAAAAACGCAACGGCCATCAGTTTTAACTCCACTCAGCATTCGTCCTCGAAACTTTACCGAACTACCTGCAACCTCTTCGGTAACTGCGGCAACAAAACAACAGGTCTAGACGACTGTGATTGCATTGCTGCGAAATGAACAAAATATGGCAGGATTTGCCAAACGTGACTGGATTTCTTTATTTTGAATCTTCTTTTAAAGCGGAAAAGGCTAGTCACCTTTTTGTAAGTGTACCGGGCTCCAAATATGGGAAGACGAAATCCTGCTGCGAAGCGGTTGATAAGAGCACAACGTGTGTTAAATTTGGCTTGCTTTCACAACATCTTCACTTTTCTTCTCATTACTCCAGAGCAAGCTTCCGTGTCATTTCATCATTGCGCCACAGCAAATGTGCTTGAGTCTATCGATAAGTAGGAAATCTATGCTGCAATGAGACGCCAGCAATGTGTTACTGCAAGTTCTGAGCCAACATTTTATTCACGCAGAGGAGCAGTCTGGTCGGACAAAATTATTGCGCACACTTTTTGTACCAGATTATTAGACGCTGTTCCAATGTCCGAATGCGACACTCGTACTTACTCTGCTTGGGTGCATCTTAACGCCAGATGGTCAGGATTAAACCCCGAGCCCCTCACTGTTCTGTTCCTCAAAGACCATGTCTTGATTTGCGATGCTAAACCCCATCAACAAAAAACTGCCCGCATTCTAGAAGGAACAGTAAAGTCGAGACCATCTGGCATGGCATGAAAACAGTCAGGGCTCAAAATTTGTGAACGCACGTAGAAGGGGATAAGACTTGCTAAGTAGCGTCGCTAAACACCGCGTCATTTCTCAGGCAGGCTAAACAACTGCAGGCCGACGGTATGCTAGCTTTTAAGTATTACCGTTTGTCCAGATGCTTCCACCGTCCTATTTCATTTTGCCATGTCCGTCTATCAACCTTACTGCCACTTTTGCGAAAAAGAGAACGCAACGCCGAGAAGCACGCACGTTCTTTCTGTGGGGGCGCAACCCATCTGGCACCTTCATTCATTGGCTCTGCTCTTTTGTGCATTGATGTACAAAGTCCGGGTGGATGTCAGACATTTCTGCTTTGGCTGTGGGTAGGAGTTGCCTTCCCGAAGGCTTGCCCAGCTTTAGCGGGAATAGCTCACGCTGATGATGTGTGCTTCTGCCAAAAGAACATCGACCAATTATTCTGCCGTTGTCCTCGAATTTATTGTCATGTACAGCACAATTATTCTGCTAGTACGGCCCTTTATATAGCACAAACGACCATTCTAATGTCCGCGCTGAATATACCACAGAAATCCTACGTTGAGCAACAACGTCTACCATATAGACTAGTACCACCTGTGCATCCTGCGATATACGAATGAGCCTTTAACTTCTGTACGAGACACTGCTCTGGAAAGGACATTTTAATAGTGTGTGTTGTGTGTATGTAGTGTGTCGTGCTCATATCACATGTCTCGTGTTTGCAGTATGAAGCAGCCTGCTAAGCGTGCTGCTAAGCAAAACGCTGCTGTTTTCATTTTAAAGAGCTCTCTCTCTCTCTCTCCAACGCATTCGCACTACTGGAATCGGCTGCCGTCCTTGTAGGTGCATCGCTTTTCCAATAACAAGATATTGAAAGCTTTTTCTTTTCATCAGCTCTTTTCTTTTCTCTCTATCTCCTTTTCTTTTTATGCGACTGGTTGTACAAGAATCTTCGACTGCGTGGCGCTGCCTTCATTCGTGCACGCATTCACTGTTTTCCCTTACTATCTTTAATCTTTCATTATTCTGCTCCCTTCCCTCAAGGAAATGTAGCAAAACACACGTTTTTTTGCTGGGATGCCTACTTTCTATTTTTATTTTCTCCTACTCCGTACAAAAAGCTGGGCTTGTCGCGAACTTCGGTCAGTGGCATATGGCTTTTCTCTTTAATGAGATAGCTTCCTCGCCACTTGTGTGCAATTTTGTTTTTTATTTTCTTTCATGCGCTGTGTGCCCCAACCCAGGCAACCTTTTTTATCTTTAGCACATATGTCCGAACGTGGCGTTCGAAGGCGTTTCCCCGCTGCATTGGATGCTCATTATTTGGCCCCTTCACATATCTCAGCTCGCTTCGCTGCGAGCTCTCCAGGGACGCCACTACAGCAGATCGCCCAACGAATGAACAGCTCCGTGTTGTGTACGCACTTCCAATGTCTGCCGCTGGCAGCTGACCATTTGCACCCTCCTCACGTCTGAGGTAGAATTGCTGTCGTCGTCCCATGGATGACTGCCGCCATGAACACCATACGTTTGCTCTACAACCCTCTCTCTGCGAATACCTCCGGGTGGAAAACTCTTTCACGACATCCGGATGTTATTAGGGCATTTTAGTTTCTTTTTTATAGCCATAAAAGTTAGGATTACTGCGCTTACTTTTAATTCCCGTATGCCGTTCTATCAGAGTGTCCACACTACTTATTGGTGAAATAAAAGATTGCAAGAAACAAAATGTGACGTAGGTAAACAGTAGTCTATATATAAAGAGGCGCCACAGTCAAGATGTAAGAATTACAACCACGAACGTACTTTTTCGATCGTCATCTTCGTCGTTCTGCTGAGCGCCTTTATCAGAATGCGGGAATGGCCTGGCGGTCGTAGCGCCGTCTCTGGTTGTAGGCTGCAGCGTACGGCTTGGGACGGGACACATGCACGACGTCGGTGGAGTGCACTGAAGATGACGAGCGACCATCCAACGGGGTGATCTCGTATGTGACTTCGGTGAGCAGGCGTAACACCTTGTAGGGCCCGGAGTAGCGGGAACGAAGTTTCCAGGAAAGGCCGATGTGGCGGCAAGGCGTCCAAGGAAGGAACAAGGAGCCTGGTTCGAAGTGAACGGTTCTGTGCTGGCTATCGTAACGGACCTTTTGAGCCAACTGCGAGGCAGAGAGACAGTCCCGCGTGATGTGACAAGCCATTTGAGCACGAGTAGCAGAGTCTCGGGCAAATTCTGTAGAAGCGCGCGTAGCTGATGGAAGGAATGGCTCAAAGGGCAGCGTGGGGTGGCGGCCAAACAAGAGATAAAAAGGGGAAAAGTCGGCAGTGTCGTGCCGTGACGAGTTCAATACGAACGTCAAATCAGGCAAACTTTGTCCCAATTATGGCGATCTGCTGAAACTTACATGGATAGCTTAGGGATGGGCGTGCGGCTGAAGCGTTCTGCAAGTCCATCAGTCTGCAGGTGGTAGGCGGTGGTCGGCTTGTGACGTGTGGAATACGAGCGAAGAATACCGTCGACAACTTCTAAAAGAAAAGACCGACCGGGATCTGCCAACAGCTGCTGTGGAGCGCCGTGGTGGAGGATGGCGTCGTGAAGTAGAATCCTGCAGCATCAGGGGCGCAACTGGTCGGCAGTGCCCGTGTGATGGCGTATCGTGCCGTGTAGTCAGTAGCTACGGCGAACCACTTGTTCCCCGAAAGAGACGTCGGAAATGGTCCAAACGAGATCCAACTGGTTGGAAACGAGAACAGACTAGTTGGAGCGTCTATGGGCTGAAGGGGGCTGGCAGGCTGCTAGGACGAACGCTTGAGGCGTTGGTGGGACTCGCAACCAGCAACTTACCAGCGCAGAGAACGGTTAAGGCCTGGCCAGAAGAACCAACGCCGCTCGCTGTCGTATAAGCGGGATACTCTGAGGTGGCCCGCTGTTAGGGCATCGGGGAGATGAAGAGCAGAACGGAGCGTCGTAGGTACTACGAGCAGACGCTGGGGAGCGTCGACGCTGGTACTGCGACCATGGAGAATATTTTCAGGGAGCACGAACAGGTGGAGGGACGTGTCGGGGCGATTAGAGTGTAGACGATCTATGATGTACCATAAGTTTGCATTGCTGATTGTGTATATCACGCAAGCCGGAGATGGCGAGGGCGCACGTGTCGGAATCATGGGCAGTGGAGTCGGGAGGGTCCACGGGATCACATGATAGGCATGGCGCCGGACTTGTCATCATCGTCATCATCATCAGCCTATATTTATGTCCACTGCAGGACGAAGGCCTCTCCCTGCGATCTCTGATTGCCCCTGTCTTGCGCTAGCTGATTCCAACTTGCGCCTGCAAATTTCCTAACTTCATCACCCCTAGTTACATTCTGTAACTCTAATGGTCCACCGGTTATCCATCCTACGCATTACATGGCCTGCCCAGCTCCATTTTTTCCCCTTAGTATCAACTAGAATATCGGCTATCCCCGTTTGCTCTCTGATCCACGCCACTCTCTTCCTGTCTCTTAACATTAGGCCTAACATTTTTCGTTCCTTCGCTCTTTGTGTGGTCCTTAATTTTTTCTCGAGCTACTTGGTTAACCTCCAAGTTCCTGCCCGTATGTTGGCACCGGTAGAATGCAATGATCGTACACTTTTCTTTTCGACGACAGTGGTAAGCTGCCAGTCAGGATTTGGTAATGCCTGCCGTATGCACTCCAAGCCAAGCGTCGCCAGAACAGGAATTGGCCTCCCTGGTGCAGTATTTGGCCACTACCTCCCTCATGACGCCGGACTTGTAAAGGGCAGCATTCTTGAAGCGTTAACGCCCAGCGACCAAGTGGTCCAGTTGGGTCTTTGAGGAACCAGAGCCAGCACAGCGCATGATGGTTCGTGATGACTAAAAAGGTGCTGCCAAACAAGTACGGTCGAAATTTTGCGACTGCCCAAACGTTTTTTGGAGCGACTCATCGACAGCCCTGCATTAGATTGCTGCTGACACTAAACGATGGGAGACTTTCGTGAGGAACCGTGCTCTCAAAATACAGCGCCTGACTTCAGAATATCCTAGGAGGCACGGTGCAGGCAACGACAACCTAGCAGATTTGCTCACACGTGGAGCAGAAGCCTTGTCACTGACCGCAAGACTCTGTGGTGGACCGGTCCTTCGTGGTTGTCACGGCCTCGTTTGCAATGGTCTCCGAAGATTCGTTATGCTTCTTTACCGGAGGCAGACCCGTGAAGTGATATCAGCTTGCTCCACCGCAGTAGTGGCAACCCCTGCGACCCCACACGAGCCACTGCTTGAGGCTGCAAGCGTTGGACGCCTCTCCCGATTACTCCGAGTAACGGCTTGGATCATGAGCTTTCGTCAGAACGCTTAACCGAACAAGCCATCTTCTACCAGACCACTGACGGCGTCAGAGTTCCGCCAGTTGGAGATGTATTGGTTGAGGCTTGTCCAACGCTGCGCATTCGCAACCGAAGTCGCGCATGTGCGAAATACATCATACAAAAGAAAACCGAAGTCGCGACCCTGCAGGAAGGACGACGAGTTCCCGTTTATCGACCGTGACAGACTACTTCATGTAGGAGGCCGACTGCTGCAGCTCAACGACCCGGAGGAGTTGCAGCATCCGATCTTGCTTCCTGCAGACCATCGATTCACTGACCTCTTGGTTGATGCAACGCACGCACGACTACTACGTGAAAGAGTTCAACTCACCCTCCTGATCCTTGGGGAACGCTTTTGGATTATCAAGGGGCTTCGCAGATTGAAGTGCGTTTTGAAAGCGTGAATACCCTGCCCCCGATGGCGCGTACTTCCGGAAGCTGCCCCTGTAACAACTCCACCAAATGAAAGAATCAGTGAAGCAACACTGAAGTGGTGAGAATTGACTTCTGTAGTCCACTCTACTGCCGTGCTGAATCACTATCAGACTGCAAAAGCTTACATCGTTGTCTGTTCTTGTGCTGGGACGAGGGCAGTACACATGGAGTGGACCACAGATTTGACAACGCAAGCATTTTTTTTACTCGCCTTCAGACAATTCGCAGCCCGACGTGAAATTCCCGCCATCGTGCTCTTCGACAGCGCAAAAGCATTCCACTGCAGTGCCAAGCAACTGTGCTCCGTTCTGGAAGACAACGTCCAGGACTGTGCCAGCTTTCACTGAATCCACTGGCGCTTTATTGTAAAATGTGCGCCATGGCGGGGAGGATTTTTGGGAGCGTATAATCCGTACAATCAGGGATGCAGTGAAGTTTTGTCGAGTACGGAGCAGCTTGAGCTACAACGAGCTACTCACAATTAAGGCTTGCTGAAGTTGAGACGGCAGTTAATTGTAGTCCACTCACCTACTTGGAGGATCGTGCTCTTAGTGCCAGGAAGAGCTGCTTCGGAGGCTTTGGAAGCGGTGGAAGAAAGTATACATTCTGTTCTTGCGCCCTGCTTACCGCAGCAAGCCTATGCCGTAATCGAAACTAAAGCCTCACGACGTCATCGAGGACATAAACTCGCCGCCTATTGCATGGAAGGTGGGCTACCACATTCCCATCGCCGTCTCTCTATATTTGACGTCGCACTTGTGGGGAAGACGCTCGACTCTCTCGCGTCCCCTATGTTGTTTTTTCCGCATGGCTCTTGCTTCTCCTGTAATCCGGCTTTGCCGCGTGGCTTTGTCCTACCGGTGATCGTTGTAGCTGCAGAAAAGCATGAGAGATGGCGCGAGTGTTGCGCTGCTAACGCCACTTGACGGCGAGGTTACTCGGGCGCGAAAGGAGTAGCCGCTGCCTCTTTGGTTTGGGGTCGGCGGCATGCGCGGTCATCTCGAACGCTGGCCGGCAGGCTTCACGGGACCGTCCCGAGAAAAGCTTCGGAGCGGGACACCTTGGTTAAACGAACGTCACTGTTCGCGTGACCGTACACGCGAACGATTAGGCGTTGGTGTCTAGCCATGGGGTCGAGCATATTTGCTCGATATCCTGTAGTGGTGAGTCTAAATTCATCGATTCGTCAGCGCTCATCGGCGTGTTCCTTTGATAGTAATTCGGCTAGCAGATATTAGTACATGAAAGATACAATAAATGCCCTTTGGATCATTTGCACTGTTGTGTTGAACGTTCCTTTGTATCAAGAGCGCGCTGAGACCCCACACACTTGATATCCGTTCGCTACTGAACAGTTACGTGATTCGTAGAACCACTAGCTGCCAAGCAAGAATGCTTCGCATAACGAATATGTCCACCATAGAGTCCATTCTGCGTCTGAATTTTTTTTACGCGTTGATATAGCGTCTATTTGTGCGTTAACTCTGTTTTTATTGCGAGGGCCACGTGCGCATACCACCTTTTTCACTAGCACATAGTCATATCGTTTCCTACAGGGTTCAGTGCTTTTATCTCGCATGCAGATCTTACCATCGCCTCTCGCCTTCGTGGTTCCTTGTGGTCGGCTGGGGCTGGATGCCTGTAACATACGTATACACCAGCAGCGCCACACGCTATTATGCCATTGTCGCTTCTGCGAATTTGAAAGACATCTTTTGTTTGTTTCATGTAACCATCAAATGGTTTTAAACACTCAACTGCGCTAGTTCTCACTTTTTCAGTAATCGCGAGAAATCACGAATTCCCCTTCTTGCAGAATAGAAGACAACGTGGTCGTTTCCCAGCATACAAAGCCAGACTGGCCTGTAGCGTCCACCATTCTCGTAATGAGTCGGGTGCCGAGACTCTCGGATTCCGTGATTTCTTATCTTCCAATTAAGGCACTCAGTAATTGCTCCCCCTCAGGAAGCGCTCTCTCAGCGATGTGGTCCACTGCATCGAGCTCTCTGACAAATGAGTCGGCCTCTCTCGTCCACAATTCTCAGAATCCCCCTGCTTATCTTTGATTCGACAGTCCGCTCCTGCAGACCCGCTTTTCGTCTTCTAACGGCCTGTTCGCTAGCGAGTAGCCCCGCAGTGGTTGCTCAGTGGCTATGGTGTTGGGCTGCTGAGCACGAGGTCGCGGGATCGAATCCCGGCCACGGCGGTCGCATTTCGATGGGGGCGAAATGCAAAAACACCCGTGTACTTAGATTTAGCTGCGCGTTAAAGAACCCCAGGTAGTCAAAATTTCCGGAGTCCGCCACTACGGCATGCCTCATAATCAGATCGTGGTTTTGGCATGTAAAACCCCATAATTTTTTTTATGTGAGTAGCTTCCAATGGAGAGGGTAAACACCTTCCAAGAGTTTTTTTTTTTCTTTTTACTAAAAGGGCTGAGACTATTTTCGCAAAAGTTTGACAGGTAGGTGATGGAGATCATTTTTAGATAAAATCCCATTTCAGTCTCTCAGCTTCGTTGCATACGGCTTAGAGCAGCACTGTCCTTCGATATAAGTGTATATATATGAACTTATGTTTCTGGCAACCCGCACGTTTTGTCAGTTATTGGTAATGTAAATTGTATGCTTTTCAACAGCGAACCTGTTTAATCCAGCTGTAAAAAGTGCGCGTTTCACGAAATTATCATCATCAGCATTGGCTCGAGCGTCGTCGTCTTCTTCCGCAGCTGGCTCGTTGGCGCCCCTCTGTTAGCGCTCGTACTCGTGCACGGCACGCGTTCGTGCCACTGCTCCCGCGTTCGTCGTCGTTGTCTTCTTCCACAGCTGGCTGCGTGGCCGCTAATCATTCCAGCGTGCAAGTTCTCTTCTGTCGTCGTAATGGGGAGGCAAAGCTTGCACTAGGCCGCGCAAAGCTATAGACACAGCGAAGCTGGCCGATCGATTGCGTCTCCTGGTAGTAGTAGCTAGGTTGAACTTGGCTACGTCGAGGTTCAACTTGGTTGTATCTAGGTTCGGCCTTGGGTATGCCTGAGTTGAGCTTGGTTATGCCAGGTATCTCTTAGGTTATGGCACAATCGATCAGCTAGCTTCGCTGTGTCACGAGCTTTGCGCGGTCTAGTGCAATCTTTGCTGTTTTTAAAGACGATAGTCTTTCTTGGGGAACTTAAACGCTGAAAATTTGGTCTGTCTGCCTGTCTGTCTGTCTGTCTGTCTGTCTGTCTGTCTGTCACCCGATTCAGCCACCCGGCCAAAGTTGGACCACTTGCTTACCGCCCACACTACTTAAACTGGTACGGCTGTTCATAGTTGTGAACGTTATCGATCACAAAGTAAATATTACGCATATCTGAGGCGCAACATCACTAGGTAAGTATTAGGAGGTGTGTTCCTTTAATAGAAAATACATAGATACGTAACTCTAAAGACCCTAGTTTCTTAAGCTGCGCTGAAAATGCCATGCTATGCGCGCCGACGAACGAGGTTCCCCGACTGCGCGCCGACGAGCGCCCTCTGCCATGGAGGAAGGAAACCCTCTGCACAAGCTCATGTTTCCCGATGTATTGCCAGATGGCGTCCATGTCTCACGCAGCGCCTCCTCAATTTTATCAATGCCAGCCAGATGCGGCCGATTCAACATAAAGGAAGCACTGTCTGAGGCAGGGCAAAACATAAATGGCCGCTTGATGAAATAATGTGGTAAAATGAAATCTGTTCAAACAAACCTTCATGCCAGGATGGAAATGGTACGAGAACAGCATCACGGGTGGCCGTGGTTTAGACCAGCACTCATGTAGTACGGCCGGCAGAAGACTATCGTCTTTCGACGACATTTGCAGCGAAGCACGCAGATACGCGGCAAATTTTTTGAGCTTAAGTTCTGCTAAAGTTTCCATATTAGGATTGTAACGCAGGACCGTTTTAGCCTTCTTTCACATCTAATTTTCATCAAGATCTGTTATTATTTCTACGCCGTCGTCGGCTTAAAGTTAATGTATCTATTAGGTAGGATTTATATAATACGTGAATATTTCAGCCTCTTTCCGAAACGCGTATTCATTTCGTTCATGTTTTATAGCGTCGTACGGGTGGCCGAGCTGCATAGTCACCCTTGTTGTGTCTGGCGGTCCTTCGGGACAAAGGAGGCCGGCGCCGACTCAGACGCGCCAACCTGGCGCCTCTTTCTCGCGGCCGAGAATTGTCACCTGGGACTGAGGGATTAGCAGTTGGTCTCCGGGCTACTCATGCGTGGCTAAACGGCAGCGTCGCCCCTTGGTGCGGTCCCGTGAATTACCAGCGCCGCCCGAACCACGACGACGCTACACCGACTGCTGCCTTTCGAGACAGCCACCGCCCTACCTGGTTCCGCGAACTGACCGCTATGGAGAGGCGAATCTTGAAAGGGGCCCGTGTCTGGCAATCCCGGGGGAACGACATCAACGTTCGGTTCCCAAGGTGTCAACCGCTGCCTGTGTTCGGGGGTGACCTAGCAAGATTGGAGGCGGAGCCCGGCGGGAAACGATGACACATCACGTGCGGGATTATGGCCACCTGATCAAAGACTGTCATTGGCTAAAGGAACTAAAGTGTATTCCCTCGTCGAGTTAAAGAGGGAAACGGGAGGGATAAAACAGGGGACTTGAGTGTTGTGGGGAGGCTTGAGGCTTGACCATGTAAGCACGCTTGACGATGTAGAGCACGCTCGACCGTGTTGAACGCTCGGAGATGTAAACGCTACTACATGCAAAGATGTTAGCACAAGACAGCTCCAATATCATGGAGCCCATCTTGTAATATACCATGTACAGTGTATATAAAACAGTTTTCTAATCTCCCTGGATATCTCCTCCTCTTCGCACCTGGCACGGCACCATACATGGAACCTTCTTGGCCGCTCGGACCATCGACTTTCGCAACACCCTCGACGCCGCCGTCGCACCGTCCCGCTGACGGCGCATGCGCGGCTCGTGGGCCAAGCGTTCTCCAAAGACGCTGACTGCATTTGGCTGCAAAAACTATGAAGCGAAATGGACGCACCGTCAGCGCTACGCCAATCGCGTCGGTGTCGGCCACGTGTCGGCGCAGTGGCAGCGTTCTGCGTTCCGCGTATGGCATGAGCTGTCCGCTCCCGCTGCTCATTCCTAATACCTTAACGCTCTTCCGTAATGCCCGCATGTATCTTCCCCTTTCTCTAATGCCTGTCGTGATGTCTCATTCCTATCATCACTTCTGTGGCTTCACGCTGCTTGCAGTGTTAGTGCAAAGGCGTTTATAATGTAGGGGAACGAGTGTGCGGGAAGTGTGGGAAGGTGGTCACGTGGTAGAGGCAGAGAAGGGATGGGATAACTTGAAAGAGCGGGCACATAATTATATAGAAGGGAAACAGGGACTCGCCACTTTTGTTGATCACGGCCATATAAAGTCAGCATGCGAAGCCTGCTTTGCCTGCAGCCTTTTGATGGTCGGGATTATGTTGGCACGTGTACTCGTTTATCATTTTCTAGTGGACTACATTTCAGCTGCTAACCGCTTAAAGTTATTGCTCAGCGCAAGACGCGACTGCGTGACCTAGAACTTACTCGAATGTTATCGTTTATCCTATCTGTTGTGTATGTTAATCAGAAAGTATACGCGACACGACATGTGTAGTATTTTCTGGAAGGCTTACGGCCACCAGCGATTACGTTGGAACGTTCGACGAGTGATGTATAAAAGCTGACGCGCTTACCCCGCAGATCAAACTTTCGACGATCGCCGACTGTGCTTGCTGCTATCGTTGTGCTTCGCTGTTGCTTGCTTTTTCTGGGCACGGATTCGACCAATAGAGAATTACTTTCGACGCAAGACAACGGCACCTCTTGACAAAATGACACAGGCACCTCTTAAGCTGATGGACGACACTGACCTATCAGTATAAAGTGCGCTATTTAGAGCGTAGCTCTTAGGAGCCTGTTCCTGCGGCGAGCGTCGGCCGCCGGCGTCCTCAACGTAACTGAGCGAATGAGCACAGCGAAGGATGAAAGAGTGAAGCGGAGCGCAGCGGAGAGAGCGCGAGGAGGAAAGCGGAGGAGGAGGCTATGACGAAAGCGTGAGAAGAAAAGACGGGTTCTGCGGCGACGATGGCTACAATACAGCGCCAGAGTAGCGCGCGTCGTCAGTTCACCGATGACGCCAACAATAAGGCATGCGGCGAGCACGTCCACCGATACCATATATGGAAACAAAGCGCTGCATGAGCGGAGGTCTGTCTGTGGCGGCTGCTGTGAATCGCGCGCACGCATCACCAACGCACTGCCTCTCGCGATCTCCCAATTAGCGAGGCAGTCGCGCCACACTTCGCTCCGTTTGCAACGTGCCGCACGAGACAGATTGTCTGCGCCAGCTAATATATCGCGAAATCAAAACACGTATAAAGTTGCGCTCAAATTTTGCATTAGGGAGTATCGTAATCGTCGGGGAATTTTTTTTACGTCTACACTTTCCTCGGGTCAGCTATTTTTATACCCCTTTCTTTTTCCCACTACAGAGCCTGCACAGTTGTCCTGAATAGCCTCTCGGCTTTTGACCTCATAATCTTTCTCTCTCTATACTGTCATGGTCTTTAACGTACCTTGCATCAATTCTGGCAAACAATTCAACAGTCGAACTTTTCGTCGCATGCGCTGTCACACCTCCCCATCCATTCCCCTTCAATTGCATTTATCACAAATGGCCATGATTATGACAATCAGGCGCGTAGCTCTAGCGTTTACCTACTTAGCATTTGAGATTAAGCGTAGAAACTTTGTCAGGAAAAAAACATGTAAGAAGGTATTTTGGAATGCTTTGAGCCTTGTCGGCTGCTCCCAACACATTAAGTAAAATAACACCCTCGAGGGTGGATTGGATGTCGAGAGACATTTCGTGCACCCTTACTTTTACTGAAAATTTCTAAAATTGGTGCACTCATTAGCAGAACGCCATTAGCGCACCCTTTTTCGAACCCATTCCTTAACTCGAAACACGGTTAATACTAGATACCTTTATATGCCCCACTGCAGTTACGTAAGCGCGCCTCCATTGTATCCAAAGTTCAGGAGGAAGCAGAGGAAATAAGAGAGAAGTGCGCTAAAACAAAGAATAGGAAAGTACTAGGAACTATTAAAGGTAGCAGGTAACGCCACTGCGCCAAACACGTGGTCATTATTTAGGAGATTATTAGGCCCCGGTAAAAGAGCCGACAACGAAGATGTTCAGCGGGCTTAACGAGATTATCGGTACTGATAAGAATGTGGGAGTGGGTAACCTTTATTCGCTTTGCTGCACGCAGTGAACATGCGATGCCATAAAAAAAAATTAGTGTAATCTGTACACGAGGCGAAGCTACAGATGGAGTTTGGCCTTTTAATCACCACGGAAGCGTTTAGTAAAGAGCTCATGGTCCGTTGATCAGAGCTTCATGGGAGTATGGGTGGTTCACTGCTAGTACCAAGTCGGCGGAAATGAACTAGTCGCGCGAGGGTATGTCGCAAGCAGTAGTAATATCAGCTCAGAAACCGAAGAGTATAAACAGGCCAAGCCTGTTCATGTTCTCATTTCTGTCAATGTCTTCATAGCTCGTATTTTCTTAGTTAAGTGGGCCTCTAAATGGGTACACGGTGTCACTAATCAGATCCTCCTGTATTATTTTTTATTCTTTGCCCCTCGGGCTATCTATAAGGCATTCTCACATTGCACGCTTTTCTCGTTAAAGCTTTTCTAAAACCGCCGCACTTATAAAACCTCCTCACTGTCCGCCTTGTCGGAGAGTGTTATACATCGTGATGAATTTTAGATATGAGAAGTAAAATAGCTGTTTAAACGCCATTCATTCAATTATAGGGTATATACTGCAGGCGTATGACCTTTTCTTGACCTTCGCTGCGGACTACACAAATAGAAAGTGGGTACATACTTTCCCACGTGATGCAGTGAACTCACTCAAACAGATTTCAGTACGACGTGAGATTTGAAAAGAAACGCGTTGGAGCGAAACGGTCAGCAAGCCATATAACACGGCTGCGGTCGCCGTGAGTGGTGATGCCAAAACCTGCAGTGGGCAGGGAGGTCGTCTGGCGTCTTCTTTGGTGCTTATTTCGAGTTAAAACCCAACATTCTGCACTCAGTACCGATCTCCTTGCTTCCTGTAAGTTCCCCTAAACATCTGCTCTCGGGGGTGACCCCACTTTCTTTGTCGTCACAAAAGCTTATTCAGCACTAATGGGAATCCCTGACCTTGCCGCATGCGATGACTGCGGCTGCGAAGAAAAACATCGACCTCTTACTGGGCTACTGTTGTTCAACCTGATATACAAAAACAATTACTATCAGCGCACTAAGACTGGACAATTGTCCATTGTCATGCGAACGTTACTGAAACACAAACCCCACCGCTCGTTCGGCCACAAGCCCTGTGAAATCAATATTGTGCTTTTTTCAGAACTGGCCTGCTGAAACACATTTGACTGCGTTCACCGCCATCTTTTTCCTTTTTGCCCCTCTAATTTTTCCTCTTTTCTCCTGCCCCGGGGTAGGGTGGCCATCCAAACATCCCTGCCTTTCTCTTTTCTGTCTTCCTTGTTCAAAATAAAGAAGAAATGAAGTACAGCCATCGCCATGACAAACAGCACAAGACCTTACGTGCTACTTTAGCCAGCCGTATCCTTTGTCAACTGACGCTGGCCCTAGCATTCGCTGCACGGCGCGGTTTTTGTATGACGCTGTATGAAAGAGGTAAAGCAAATGCAGAGGAGTTCACCAGCACTGAGCCCCGTTTGCTACCCTACCTTAAGAGAGAAAGGACGGAAGGCATGAGATGGGAAAGAGTTCGCGTAAGTTGGAGATGTAGACGAACTATAATCTTGAGCATATGGCGTATACGCCGTATAAATGTTCCTACAAATAAATACAATTACAATCACGAAGAGTCTACTATGTCACATGCTTGATCCCCCAAGTGCAGCTTTAACCCTGTTTCAGCTTTCTGCACGTGAACAGAATTTGTGCCTACGCTTCCTTTGTTCGAAACACCTAATTCATTTCCGGTTCACCCGTAAAAGCGATCTCTGGGACATCAAGCGATATCGTTCGAATGTTTTCGTGCTTCGCTCTCTGGCGCTAATGGCCTTCCGAGAGGTGTGCTTGCAAAATGAAAAGAAGAAGAAGAAACTCTATATTTTTGAATGCCCAACTGTCAGGCTGTACTTTGTTTTAAGCAGGCACGGGCACGAGGCAGGCATGCGTCAGAGGCAAAATAAACGACCCGACGCGGAATTTAATTATCGGTGCGTGAAACGGACACCCAGACGAGAGTATCATTCTCTGTTCAACTTGTGCTCGGCATTCATTTCAACTTCGTAGCTTTTACTGTAAGCAGCGCGCAATCAGTGAATAAAACATTGCCTATCCCGAAATTCCATGGTCGAGAAACTTATTGCCTATAGCACAATAATATCGTCCAATTGTGAATCACCCACAGCATGTCTGCTTTAGACATAAAAATTTAACACCGGTCTGACAGTTTTGTGTTGGCTAGAAAAAGGTGCAGGGAATACTTTGTTCTCAAACTGGATTTGAGTCTTGAAAATGAAGCGGCCGATTTATTTTTTGAGCAGAGGCTACGAGTACAGTGCAAGAATGCTCACATCGAGAATGCATCGCCATTCATGCGATGTAAATACAAAGAAATATGAAGTGCTAGAAAATAAATTATAGTAAATGAATTGAAGGCCCAACTTTATTTTCTTGAATTCCACACCGAAACCTCAACGCTAGGTCGTCCGTGTGACGTCACTGATATCGAATTTTTTTTTTTTTTTTTTTTTGTGTGTGTACGTGTGTTGGGCACGACAGGTTTATTGAACTATCTATGTCGAGCCTTTGGACGCTCGAGAATGTAATCTACTACTTCATTACCGATAAGTACTTAAGTTACCAGAACTGAGCGCACGCTTTCAAAATTCATGATGTCATCGCGAGCTGGTGTGTTGACGTAAGTGACGCTGTGCCACGCGTCTTTCGTTCTTGCTTTTCTTCGGGCTTACTAAGCCTCGTCTTTTACCATTTTGTTATCGCACAGCCGTAATTTAATAATAGAGATTAGCTTGCCATTCCATTTCACAGTAAATCTGTTCTGCGGAATTCCACAAAGTTCGTGAAAGGAAAAAAATTGTCATCGACCCGAATCAAGCACAAAGTTACAAATAAAATCCGTACGGATTCCTCAGAAGGAAAGCTTCGCAGTGGAAGAAAAATAATGGCTGAGTGACCAGGACCGGGGTTTCATACCCGGGCCAGGACGAAGTTTTCTTCTTCAACTGCGAAGCTTTCCTTCTGAGAAACCTGCATGTGTTTCCTTTGTAGCTTCGTGCTGAAGTCGGGTGGATGAGTTTTTCACTCTTCCACTTCAGAATCTCTTTAGGGGCGCTATAGTCGGTAGGTGATCATCTATACTCCCATTCAAGTCCTACTAAACTACCATGCAACTCCCTACGAAAGACTCACGTGAACCGCTGGGCAACCATCTGAATGGACTTTGTACGGAACTCTGCGGTACTGTAGCAGTTTCGTTTTACTAGCCACTAGTCATCGCTTATTTTATATATATATTTTGCGGTGTTGATTCGAAGACGCGTTCAGGGCGGCTAAAGTTGCAGAAAAGAATGCTATGCGTAGTCACAAATCATTCAAAGTGAGAACCTCGCGGTGAACTATAAGCGCCTGATTGACAGACACAAGTGGTGTCTGAAACACTGGAAAGCTTCAACAACACTGGAAACTGGGCGTGTTGGAATCAATCCTTGCTTGACAAAACGGTGCCGTTTTGTCCCTAAACATTATTATTACAACTCAGCTCTGCAATTAAAAGCCCTACCACAGCTCTGTAAACTGTACCGATTTATGCCTCAAATCGGATACATTATATCGATTACACGCGGCTCCGAAGTAAACCGATGAATTTTAGAACAGGAATTTTTCCCATCTTTTGTGGAAATTTTAACGATTTCGCGTAACATTTCGTATAACGAATGCGCTACATTTACTCGCTTGAGGTGCCCTAAGGCGTGCGGTATCCTGAACTGCGATATCTGTTTATGGTGCAGTTACAGTTTTGTAAAATGTGCGCTTCGCTAATTTACCAATCTCCGGTATTTATTTTATAAACATAGAGGCCTGAATTCAAAATTCTGTTTTATACATTCGGGAGAGTTGAGCTTTCTCTCTCATATGCAACAAACTTTATTTGAATTGGTCTCATCGGTTGTGGCAACGCTTTTTCGCATCGGTCGCACGTCTTATTAGAACTTGTTTTACAAGTATATTTGAACAGGAATATCGTAGTTGTCCCCGAGTTAAAGCTTCGCCTTTGTATGATGAGTGGAAGCCTTGACAAGAGTGACGACTCGCATTTTCCTTTTAGAGGATGCGGTTCCCATTACTGAGCTGCAAAGCATTTCAATATCATTCAAAATGTTTGCCTTTGAATTTATAAGTCCTCTCTGCTAATGAGGTCTTTAATGAGAAAAGTGCTGCTTTAAGTGAGTGTTTCAAAGTACACGCATACACGCATTAACACGGAAGGATGAGTCATGCCCTTAAAACGGTTGTATGGGATCCAAGGAGTAACAAGCGAAACTGCGAGGGAAGCGGGGATAACGAGCGCTGCGTCGGGTAAAAAAAGGCGCAGTGGAAGGCGACACCGCGTCGTGCCCAATTAAAAGCAGCGCCCGCTTTGATTGCAGCGTGGGCTGGCGCCTTCACACGTGATTTGGCACGCCTTGGCACGCCCAGACCTGGTCTGAATTAAATTTACGTTCTAGCTGTGGCATTATATTCTTCTATCTTTTAAACGAAACTTATTTATTCCCGTTTAGTGGAATAAAGAACCCGGAAATCATGCTGCTGCACCCCTCGTGGTGGCTCACTGGCGTATAAGGTGCAGAGCATGGGGTCGCGGGTTCCATTCTCAACCGCGGCGACCGATACACGCATATGGATAAATTGTACGTGTACTTCGACTTAGGAGCACTTAAAAATTCATGGGCCATTCCACTTTGTGAAGGTGGATGACCAGCGAAGCTTCTGTTTGGCACACGACACAGTGGTGACACATAATTTTCAACGAAGGTACGAACATATTTATTGTCCTAACCGTTGGTCATCATTACGATAGGTACGCACACACATTCGCGTGACACCTCGGTTATTAAATGCGTCCGTCACGTAAGACAATGAATGGCTCATACCCCCGTAAGCGCGGCCTCCCCATTACGACAGAAGTGAAATTCTACGCTGGAATGATGAGCGGCAATGGAGCCAGCTGTGGATAAGACGACGACGCTCGAGCCATTGCTGATGATGATAGTTTTTTGTGCAATGGAGCCAGCTGTGGAGGAAGAAGACGACGACGCTCGAGCCATTGCCGATGATGATGGTTTCTGCACGCAGACGCCACGAAACCCCGGATATTGGCCATGTACAGCTTGGCTGTAAAAAATACAAGGTGGTCAAAAAGAAATACCGGGGCCCTTTTCTTCAGCGTCATTTCATAGCTGACTGTGCAGCTTCGGCTTGTTAGACCCTACAATTTACCTTTTAGAATGGCGCTTGAACTTCTAAATTTACACTAAGTTAACCTTACTTATCTATACGTTCAATAGCCCCGCAAGGGAACAAGAATTCAGGATCGCCAGAAGGCATTCTGGAATGAGGACGCCTCTCCAAAGCTGCATTTACAGATTAAAGATGTTTATTTCTCTCTCTCTCTCTCTCTCTCTCTCTCTCTCAGCCTCTAGAGTCTGTATAAGGGTACGTTTATCTAGGTCAATTACTCAGAGGGGACCCTGATCACGAGAAGGAAATTTACAGAATAATAAAATTGGGTTGGAGTGCATACAGTAGGCATTACCAAATCCTGACTGGAAGCTTACCACTATCGTTGAAAAGAAAAGTGTGCAATCATTGCAATCTACCGGTGCTAACATATGGGGCAGAAACTTGGAGGTTAACAAAGAAGCTCGAGAACAAGTTAAGGACCACACAAAGAGCGATGGAACGAAAAATGTTAGGCCTAACGTTAAGAGACAGGAAGAGGGCGGTGTGGATCAGAGAACAAACGGGGATAGCCGATATTCTAGTTGACATTAAGCGGAAGAAATGGAGCTGGGCAGGTCATGTAATGCGTAGGATGGATAACCGGTGGACCATTATAGTTACAGAATAGATACCACGAGAAGGGAAGCGCAGTCGAGGACGGCAGAAAACTAGGTGGGGTGATGAAGTGAGGGAATTTGCAGGCGCAAGTTGGAATCAGCTAGCGCAAGACAGCGGTAAATGGAGATCGCAGGGAGAGGCCTTCGTCCAGCAGAGGATATAAATATAGGCTGATGATGATACGAGAACAACTCCTGTATGAGCACTTGTCTACACAAACTAAACTCTTTGCTCTAAGTGTCCACCTAGTGGACTGTCCATTTCGGCTGTGGCTAAAGTACTGATTGGCTGTGCTGGGGTACCACTTTGGAGGCAGGAACCCCAAGCCAGGCTTCTGCTCCTAGTACAACAGCTCCAACCAATGAACGGCAGCGGGAATGGGCATGTATGCGCAATACCCCCCCCCCCCCCTTCCCTGGTCTAGAGATGTAAAATTTCATAAAAGTTGAGGGGCGTGAAAAAAAAACTGCTTTCATGTGTTTTTCAGAAAAATGCGAAAAATTGAAAAAAAAAAAGGCAATTGCGCACCGAGCTATGAAAAACCTGACGTATCAATTTATTTCACACTTTAAATCTCGGCATCTTTAAATGTAACATCTTTAAATCTAGGCACGATTTCACGTCAAGGCATTTATTTCACATCAAAGCGTCAAGACAGACATTTGTATCAATCTGTGTCTGATTCATTTCCGCTTGGCGCGTCAACGATTCGCTGTGCAGCGGACGAAGCCTTCCGGACACTGAGGTTCGAGTGCACGTACACAAGTTTTTGCACGCGATCTCCTACGAGCCTGTTGCGTAGCTTGGTGAGCACATTTCCAAACTCGCACCAGTTTCTTTCACATGCCGCAGAAGAAGGATGAATCTGCAGTACGCGACAGGCGAGAGCCCTCAAGGGTTGGTTGAAGCAAAGTCCTTGCCACCACGTGGATGGATCCAGGTGCTTCGCAGACTCCCAAACTTCTGCTTTTGACCAAATTACCTTGCAGGTTCTGTATTCTGCGATGTTACACTTTTGTTGCTTTTTTACAATTTTATCCTGGGTGAAAAAAAAAAACGAAAAAAAAACGTTTTTTTTTTTTTTTTTTTCTTTTAGAACGTTTCAACGTTTCTTTCAACCGCTTACCTTGGTAACCCAAGTTAACTTCCTTGTCTTGTTTGTTCTTGTTTAATAACTGCACAGCAGGCGCGTAGCCAAGGGGGGGGGGGGGGGCTGATGGGGCTTCAGCCCCCCCCCCCCCCCCCCCCGGAAATTTTTAATTTTTTCGAGCTATCATGCACCGCCGACCACAACAACCACCGGCGCCGGGAATCATTCTGGATTTTGACGCTCAAAAATATATTTCGGCGCGAAAATTGCGAACTCAGGCTGGATTTCGTGGCAACGACCATGCACCTGTAGTCACATAATGTAAGGAGCCCCAGCCGAGCGCAAAGTTTCAATTGCTTTTCGATAGCGAGCGGGCGCGTCGCGGCATCTCGCAGTGGCCCCGGAATCTACGGAGCGCATGGATTTCAATTCCGAAACTTGATGGGTATAAAGTTCTCATAAACTTCTGACGCAAAAGGTGCACTGACATTTCCAAAGACGTGCTTCCGATTTTTAATTCTGGAACTTTATCGGTTTAATGCAATGTTTAGGATATTTACGCAGATCTTTAGGCAAATCAACGACAGAAAGTAAGCTCTTGGCCTATAAAACTTGCGTAAGACCGATCCTCGAATACGTCGCAGTAATTTGGGACCCCCATACAATAACTAACATCCAAAAGCTCGAGAAAGTACAGAGGAAATCGGTTAGATTTATTTATAACTCTTATAGTTGGAAAACATCCCCTACAGCCCATTTACAGACAGCCAACTTGGAGAGCTTGGAGACAAGGTGGTATCGTTATAGACTAAAACTTTTCTTTTTAGTGTATCATGACAAATTAGGAATAGATAAGAATTTATACTTTCAACCAGTCGAGCGACGGCAAACTCGATCCTTCCACTCCAGGAAAGTCAGTGAATATTTGGCCAAAACGAATGCTTTTAAAAACTCGTTCTTCCCGTTTAACTGGAACGACCTGTCCGCTGAGGTGGTCGAAAACCCCACTATTTCGTCTTTCATATGCGCGCTTGATCGTTTGCGATAAGTACTTGCCTTCTATGTGTCATGTGTATTTGTCATGCGTTTTCATTCATGTACGTGTTTTTTTTTTTTTTTTTTTTTGAAGAGCTGCGATATCGAATACTCACCAAGGTAGATATACCTTGTAGCGAAGCTTCCATAGAAGCCCATACGTTTAAAACATGGCGGTTCATCTGCGGTTCATGGGGCTTAGCGCCATCTGTGTGAGGAGGGAACACTTCCGGCGGAAGAAAAATAATGTGACGTCATATTCATTAAAAGCAGAAGTGACGTCATTTTGTTCTCATAGGCACGAAATTTGTTTTCGGAGGCCTGCCATTAGAGCTGTATATTCAAATGCCCCGCCATTCGACTTGATGGGCGTTCCGAGCTTTCAGCGCGGAAAGCGGCGCAGGAAAAGGTCAGCCGTACGGGTGTCTAGATCGCTCCGCTGCACAGAACATACTTTCTTTGGAGGCCGACGAACGCTTTGGGCGTAGAGTGCTCGTCCTTTCGTTGGACGCCAAGCCCAACGGCTCGAAAACAACTAAATTACACAATTATCTGGCGGTCGCTACTTACTGCTTTTGACTGAATGGCTTAAGAAACAATGAAACTACCCGCGTCACCAAATTTAGACAAACGTCGGCAAGCAAAACAACACATGGTGAGGGGGGCGTATTGTAACTGGTGAACTTTACGAGCGCGCCTTTCTGCACACTTCAAGGGCTGCGTTGCATTGTAAGTGATAGCGGCTTCAAGACCCGCCGCTATCGGTGGGCGCTCTTACGGTCGGCTCTAAAAAAAAGGCATTTATTGATAATGATCAAGTAAAACAAAATCGTCTCTTCTTTTCTCGCCATGCGTATATAAAATTGATTAGGAACTTTATTTTCGTTGAATGAATCTAACTGTGCCTCTCTTTATTTATAAAACGCTTTTTTCGTTCCTAATGATTGTTCCCTCCAGACATAGTCGCGCTTCAATCGCTTCTCCCATTACCACCCTTGCTGATGTCGGTGACAATTTGCTCCGAACCGCTTTTCGCCCGAAGCTTCGCGACCTATCGACCTTGTACGCACTTTGTTATGCGTAGTGCCGAGTGCTGTCGCACGTCACGCGCAACGTTAGAATGCCGTTGGTACGGAAATTTTGTAGCCTTGTATTTCCCCTATTCTTGTATTGTTTCTTGTTTGACATAAATGAGCTGCGATATCATATACTAACTTTGTTATGCACAGTGCAGAGTGCTGTTACGCGCAACGTTAGCCTGCTGTTGATACGCAATTGTTGTATCCTTGTATTGTTTCACCTGTTCTTGCATTGTTTCATACCCACTCCTGCCCAAGGTCTGACACTCAGGCCGGCAGTATGTACCAAATAAATAAATAAATAAATAAATAAATAAATAAATAAATAAATAAATAAATAAATAAATAAATAAATAAATAAATAAATAAATAAATAAATAACGTTCTTATAAACTTGGGCCAAGATGCGCGCACTCGAACGCGCATGTCCAAGCCGTTCTAGAAATGGAAGCACGCGCTCGCAATCTTCCACAGAGACGAAAATACTAAATATCACCGTGAATGCCAGCTGGCAGCTGATAAATTTCTCCAAACATTTTCAGGAAGCGCGCCCAATGTGATCGATTAGCTGGACCAAGGCAGGCAAAGTAAAATAAGAGAAAACAGAAGAAACTCAACGGCCTATTTAATTTGAGACAGTTCTTTTTTGCGGGCGGCAAGGTGTTGCTCTCCGTGGCGATAGGGACACTGGTCCTATGGATTTAAGCAAAGCCCCCGCTGAAAATACTGGTATTTCCAGAGCGCTTCTTCGCATGCGAGCTGAGTGTGGAGATACACATGTGAAGAACCATTTGGAAAGTTGCCCCAGTAATGCCTCGTATTTAAACCAGACGTACAAAACCAAATTATAGAAATTTGTGGTGAAATTATCAAAAAAAGCCTAGATGCAAAAGTGAACGCTGCAGGCTGCTTCTCCGTACTTGCTGACGAAACGACGGATATTGCTGGAATCGAACAGCTTACTGTTTGTGCAAGGTACCTAAACAAGGATGTCAACGATATTGAAGAAGTGTTTTCATGTTTTAGCACAGGAATAGATGCCCTCTCTCATTGAGACTGCAGGTTATATGTATATGTGTACAAACTGCTGCAGATTCTAGTCACCCTTCCAGTGCCACTGCCAGCGCAGAGAGATTTTCAAACATGAGATTACGGAAAAACTACTTGCGCTCTACAATGTCTGAGGAACGCAGGGTTATGCTGGCGCTTCCGTATGCCCACAGAAACGTCGCCATCAACGTGTCCGAAGTTATTGAACGCTTCGCTAAACTTCCGCGCCGAGTGAAGTTTATCATTTAGATAGCGAAGCAGCAAAAATCAATGCATGTAAAAATATCTGTAAAATTATCATGCGAATACAAAAATTACGAGGACTTCATTAACCAATTTTGACCGACCTTGCTCATTGAAAGCCCCGCCCACGCGGTGTTTCCCAAAAACGCACTCGGATGTTGGGTAAATCAACTTGCCGCATCATCTGTGGCTTTCGTTTGCCTTTTCTTTCTTTTTTAGCTACATGCTTTTGCTTCTTTTTTGAAACGAAGCAATACCCTTCTTTAATTGTGGGTGCAGAATAATTGTTGCCGCTGTGCAGGCAGTTAAAATACGCATTTTCGTGTTGATTTCTGCATTCCTTTTTATTATTCTAGCCACATGGTGCTGTCGCGACCGCAGCATGGCCCAAATGCATATCGCGATTTTTGCGATCATAGTTTTGTTCGTGCCAGGATCGTCTGTCTTTATACTCGTATGCGTGAAGTTTACTATCTGTGACTGCGCAACATGTTTATTTGTCTTGTTTGACGCATTATATACAGTGACGTTTGCTTAGATACGTGGATTTATTGCAGACTTATACGTATATTTAAATATCTTGTTGCGAGGTTTTGTGTATACAAGCACTGAACTTGGTTTCCAGCCCTACTTTCTTGCCGTTTATCTTCGCATTTGTATATTCCATTCTGTCTTCGCATTTCTAATGTATATTTTGCAGAACTTATGCTTTTTATATGTACTCACTGTTGCGACTATAATTTCGGTGCAATTACTCACAATATACCACCGGTAACTGCTGCTCCTGCGCAATCCATTGCAACGAAGGACAGCGTCATTGAGGGTTTTTTCCTGGTCGTTGCATATGTGCAGAAATATAAACAAGGTTGTTGAATGACAAAGATTCATCAAAATATTTGTCCTCAACTTGTTCATTTTATGGCCTTTACGTTTTTCATATCAGCTGCATGCACTGCTTTGCTGGTTTTGAACTGATATGGTTCTAAAGTTCGCGTGATATTTTCCTTACTTATTAAATAGGAAAAAAAACGCGGAAGCATTGATATCAGTTATTTCTGCCACAAATTTCGGGACATACGAATAGACTCTTTTATGAAAAAAATACATGTTTGACTTGTCTTGACAGTGCGTAGCGTTCGATAATTCATTTGCAATTCTAATTTACAAGGACACTGGCAATGGCAATGCAGTTATTATGCATGTATTTGATGCCTCGACAACTTCTATAAGGAGGAGGCCGCATGCAACTTGAGCCCCCCCCCCCCCCCCCCCCCCGAACAAAATTTCTGGCTACGCCACTGCTGCACAGTGATAGGAACGTATACGCTTATTTAGAGCCAGCTATCCCAATACACCGTTTATATAAGCACGTACACACATGTCACAAACACACAGCCATACTAGGTCTACAAAAAATAACTTTCCTCCTCTGAGAAAGTGCCTGCGAAAGTCTATCTTGGAGTCCCTTCTCAAAAGTGTAATTGACGCCAGTTAGGTTGACTTGCTCTGCTTTACGTGGCTGAAAAGCTAATAAATTCACGAGTGCACATTCAAATCTCGGAGCGAATACCAGGAAGCACTCAAGTGTCATTGGGGATGGTGAGCGCTGCACCCAGCAGCTGTCTCCTATAAGTCGTGCATTTTTGCATTGTAAGGTATAAAGGGGGGGTAGCAGCATTACGCTGCCTAAATGCAGGATTCGTTGAGAGACCCAGTGGTTGATTAACAAGTGCCGAGCTAAACATTAATTCCTCACAATAAAAGCCCCACGTTTTTTTTTTTTTTTTGTGCGAATTTAGTACACTAAAAAAATTTACTTGGTTTTCCTTCTAGCTTTTGAGACAAACTATGAAAAAGATCACCGGATTACAGACTCAGATTTTTTTATGACAAACGAACTTCCTCAGGGAGATCGCCGGAGTATCATAACCATATCAAAAACAAATTTTATCATGTACTTCATTTTTTTGTCAAATGGCTGTTCACTCGACGCTACTTGTATATTTTTTTTATTCGGAGACTGCACTCGAGGTAAGAAAATATTATGAAATAACATCTCTAATTGTATGTATAGTATTGTACATTTATCCTAGTATTCAGTGAAAATTACGATAAAGAAATGCAATGAGACCAGCAGTTAAAAGCTTCCGAGCTTCTCGGCCGTTCTTTGTAACAAAGTACCTTGTTGCGATGTTCATCGGACTCAGTATTGGTTATAAAGAAACGAAGCGCCGACACACAAGGTAAAGGCTGTACGTCCTCAGCTTTACTAGTCAACGCCGCACAAACGCAGACACTAGTGGTACTTTCGATGATTTCAGTTTAGGCTAAAACGAAACAGGTCTATCGTCACTAATGAGAACAAAACATCGTCTGTCTTCCTGCCCTCTGTGTGCACTGTCAACCGAGCACGGCACCATCGAACAAATTAATCTTCGTCCTGGGCCCGATGTTTGTCGTGGTTTGTAGGCACTGCTTCTACACGAGCGTCATTTGCCCTTAGGTGCTGCGTGCTTACAGTTTCTTGAGTATTAGTTGCTGATTTTTATTTCGCCTTCGCTGACTACAGCTGCAGGCAGTTCTAACGATGGCTAATCATGAAACAAATGCAGGAAACTGCTCTCACGTAATAACCACTTGGTTAGTAGCAATATTAACGAGGTTGGGGCAACCGCAACATTTATGCGTGCCTTGCAAACGATTTGTATTTCTTTATACGAATGATTTGCTCCTTGGAGAAAGTCAATCGTGGAAGCACGCAACACATGTTTTTGTGCCTTAGTCTGTTCTACGCTGCTGCCCAAACTTACTCTGCTAATTAGTTCATTCGCGAAGGGTGCGGCTCAAGCGTGTTATAAACATACGATGTAATACGCTTGGTCGCTGTGGCGCCATAGCTACAGTGTACAGCAGCTAGCCAGTGTCAGCAGGCAACCATTTACACATGCGCCTGGGTTAACTAGGAGGCTTAGCCCATGGCTTCACTTGCGTGAAGCTCATCTTCAAAGGGGATAGCCTACCAACGTATGTAAAGGTCGGCCACTTTCGTCATATTGTACGACCTTTCGTGCCCAAGCCCCTACAGTGTCGCAATTGTCAGAGAATTGGACACGTGAGTGCTGTCTGCAAGAACCCAGGCATATGCTCACGTTGTTCCGAGTCACATAGCTCCGACACTTGTCGCACGACGGACTTCAAGTGCTCCAACTGCAAGGGTGCGCACGATGCGACTTCGAAAGATTGCCCATTCCAGAAAAATGAACAGAAGATCTTGAGGCAGATGGTCAGAGACCATTCGACGCATAAAGAAGCCGCAACTAAAGTGCGACGCCGACGCCGACGTTCCCGGCACCGCAAGTCAAGAAAGCACTGTGATAGTTATAAGGAAGTGCACACTCCGGAGAAGGCTGTTCGTCAACCGCTGACCTCGTGCGTTACCAACGCAGATGAGAGAAGAACGCCCGCCATCGATAACTCAAAGGAAGCATGGCCACCTTTACCGAAGCCATGCCAACTCGCAGAACCACGAGACACGAGTCGTCCAACAACTACGAATGGCCCGACAGCAGGCCCTGCAGCAGTCCGCGCAGAAGGCCAGGACTTGCAAGTGATCGCCATGCTGAAGTCACTCATGAATGTCATGCGTACGTTACTGACGAACCTAAACACCCCGAATGCTCGCAGCGCCCTGCAGGTACTGGACGCGATGAATCCAGTACTTGCAAGTCTTGAATAGCATTATGGCTCACTCACCGCTGTCGTTCCGTAAAGATGTCAAGGAAGCATCCCTTTTTCAGTGGAATGCTCGAGGCCTCAGATCAAGAATTTCGGATTTTCGACCTTTCATTTTTGCGAACAAGTTTCCCATCATCGTCGTCTGCGAACCAAACCTTCAAACTACAATCCGGCTATCGGGCTATGAATCTTTCTCATCAGCGTCGTGTAATGTCCTCAGCAAGGTCGTCGTTTATGTTCGGTGTGAACTCACTTACGTGCTACATTCAGTTGTGCCTCACGACGACGACCAATACGTGTGCTTAACTGTAAAAACAAAGAAACTTACATTTACTCTCGTCGCTGCATATATTTCTCCAACCAGTCGTTTTGACACGCAACGACTGGGTGCTTTGTTATCCGCGACACCTGGCCCTTGGATCCTTAGTGGAGATTTTAACGCACACCACCCGCTCTGGGGGAGTGTGAAGATGGACTCCAAAGGAAGAAAACTAGTCGCATTTGCCTCGGACCAAGAGCTTTGCTGTCTCAATGACGGCAGCCCGACATATTTACGGGGACTAACCTACAGCAGCTGTCTGGACTTGACTTTCGTCTCTCAGTGTCTTCGAAGCAGTATAAAGTGGTTCACAGACATAGAAACCCATGGAAGTGATCACGTTCCTACCTATTTGAAGATCAAGGGAGTGGCCAAGTCTCTATCTACTGCCCTGTGTAGAACAGACTGGACGAAGTTCAGATCGCTTATGGAAGACGAATGTCAAGAAGGCCACCCATCATCTCTGGAGAATCAGATTAGAAATGCACTGCAAGAGGCTATGTTCACTTTTAGGCCTTCTCCAAAGTATAATGAATATGAAGGTGAATTGGAAAGGCTTCGAGCGATTCGCCGACGCGCGGAAAGAAGATACAGGCGCACGAAATGTATTCATGATCTGAGGGAGGCGAGGCGGATCCAAAAGAAAATCCAGCGCCGCATCGATACGCTACAATCTCAGAAGTGGAAATCCTTTTGCGAGTCCTTGGATCCTCGAAAGCCTCTATCCCACATATGGAGAACTCTGCGTGGCCTACAATCGTCTCCACAACAGCGCCACCCTTTTAAGTCTCTTGCCCTGCATCAAGGACGACGTGAGATCGACGTTGCTGAGGATTTCTGCGCAAGAATCGCTGGCTTGCCATCACGACCTGTACCATTAGCACGTGACGTTGCGGCATCCAAGGACTCTCGCATGAATCTCTTCTCTGTGGAGGAGCTCGAAGCTGCGCTGGCGACTTGTAGGAAGTCATCATCGCCTGGGCCCGACGGTGTCACATACAAGGCACTTGGAAACCTTGGCCACAAAGCCCGCAGTGTACTCTTGGAGAGATACAACGAATCCTGGCGCGAAGGATTGATTCCTTGTGAGTGGAAAGTCAGCCGCCTAATACCTTTACTTAAGAGCTCTAAATCTCCATTAGACTTGGCATCGTACCGTCCCATCGCTCTTGCCAGTTGCGTTGGGAAACTAATGGAAAGGATGGTGTTGACGCGTCTTGAATGGTATTTGGAACACAATGAGGTATATCCCAATGCAATGGCGGGCTTCCGGCGCGGTCGGTCATCGGTCGATAACGTGCTTGATTTGGTAACATCTATTCAACACCAAAAGAGCATGAAACGTTTAACTGTGGCGATGTTTCTTGATGTGAAAGGCGCATATGATAATGTAGCGCACCAAGCAATCCTCGATGCTTTGATCGATGTGGGCATTGGTGGCCGTGCACTGCGCTGGATTCACAGCTATTTGGAGGATAGATCCTTCTTCGTACTTACAGAAGATGGAATGACATCCCACCATGTCACCAGCAAAGGTGTGCCACAAGGCGGAGTGTTAAGCCCCACGCTCTTCAACGTAGCACTGCTAGGCCTTGTTGGATCATTGCCAAGGACGGTTCATATATCCATCTATGCAGATGATATCTGCATCTGGGCAGCCGGCGTAACTCGTCCGCAGATACGAGCGAGACTGCAGAAGGCGGTCACACAAACGTCGTCCTATCTGCGTATGAAAGGCCTAGAATTATCCTCCGAAAAGTGCCGATTAGTCGCATTTACGCGCAAATCAATGACTCCATATGTTATACGCATAAATGGACAAGGAATTGCTTACGAAACAAAACACCGTTTCCTTGGAGTCATCATCGATCGTGATTTGTCTTGGACGCCACATATTTCATATATGAAAAAGAGGTTGACTGCAATAGCACATGTATTCAAATTTGTCGGCGGAAAGTCTTGGGGTGCGTCTGTGCAATCGATGCTACAGCTGTACCATGCATTATTTATGGGCTTCCTAAGATACAGCCTGCCCGTGCTGGGAAGCACCAGTAAAACGAACCTTCGAACACTCCAGAGTATGCAAGCCCAAGTTCTACGGACGTGCCTCGGCCTCCCTAAGTGTGCATCCACAGCGGCCACAATCGCCATAGCACGTGACCACCCTGTATCAACGTACTTTGCAGTCGACGCTCTAAGAGTGCACATTCGACATGTCGCAAGGACACCCTTTCACCATCTTGCTTGCCTGCCAACAACTAGGCCGCATACGAGTTTTAGCCGTCTCCTGACTATACACGGAGCATCGCTACCATCGAATTACGTCCCTGCAGCATGGCCTTCGTTACCACTGTGGTCTCTGCATTCACCTCGAATATGCCTCACCATTCCAGGCGTGAATAAGAAGGCACAAATGCCGTCAGCAGCATTGAAGCAGGCAGCATTATTGCTACTACATGATGTCCACAGTGACCGCTTACATGTTTACACAGATGGGTCGGTCATGCACTCCAGTTCAGCAGCTGCAGTATTTGTCCCAGCAAAATCTACAGTAATAAAATTCCGGACATCGCACTTGACATCGACGACGGCTGTCGAACTTACAGCTCTGTGTGCAGCAATGAAATTTATTGAACAGGAACCGCCCCAGAAATGGTCTATCTTCTGCGATTCCAAGGCCGCCCTCCAGAGTTTGCTCTCTGCACTACGCCGTGGACCCCACGAACGCCTTGTCGCGGACACACGCGAAATTTACCATCAGGCAGTTGACAAAGGACATGACATTTTCTTTCAGTGGCTGCCAAGTCACTGTGGTATCTTTGGAAACGAGCAAGCGGACGCAGCCGCTCGATCTTCACATACCAGTACCGATTGCGTCGCTATCCCTATGTCCAGAACAGACGCAGCAAGAAAGCTCCGTGCGCTTGCTCGCGAGCTTACGTTAGCCCACTGGAATTCAACGGACTTTAAAAACCAGCGCCTCTGTTCCCTGGATCCTGATCTGAAGTTCCGCCTTCCACATGGCTTACCACGACGGGAGGTAACTCTCATTTGTCGCCTAAGACTTGGCGTAGCATTCACCAACGCGTACTCCTACCTGATGGGAATGGCCACAAGTCCAGATTGTGAAACTTGCGGGTGCAAAGAGACGATAGCACATCTTCTGTGTGATTGTCGTCGTTTTAGTGCACAAAGGAAAGTCCTCAGAACCACGCTCGACAAGATAGACAGCCGTCCCCTTACGGAAGCCAGAATTCTTGGTCCATGGTCCCAGCCGACGTCGGAACGAACTGCTTTAAAAGCGCTAGTACGCTTTTTGAAAGAAACAGGACTACATGAAAAACTATAGAATTGTGCGGACAGATGTGTTTTTTTTTTCTTCTTCTTTTTAATCTTCTCTGGTTTTCTCATCTTTTCTGCCCTTACCCCATCCCCCCGTGCAGAGTAGCCAACCGGACACTTAACCTGGTTAACCTCTCTGCCTTTCGCCTCTTATTTTCCTTCCTTCCTTCCTTAGCCCATGGCGCAGTGAGACCAAAATAATCGACGACTGAAACCGCAGGGGCAATGACCATGGGAAATGAGTGGGGAGAAGGGAACCGTGTCAAAGATACTGAGTTCTAGCAATCTGTGTTTGTTTGGCTGACAGTGTAAATGGAAACTAGAAGGCAAAGAGAACGTCTACACATACCATCGAAACAGGAAAAAAGAACTTACAAAATACTAAAAGGGTGAAAAAAATTAGTTCAACTGGGTAGGGTAGGCGTAGTAAATTAGCAAATCATGTCTTGTGAGAAAGTAAAAAGGAATTTACACGTAAAGAACAGAAATAAATTGGTATAGGGGTTATGATCAGGCCTGGCCTAATCAGGTGTAAGACAGCAAAAAGTAATAAATAAACATTTAAATAAACTGTTACAATGGGGCGCGTTTATTGAAAAGATGAATTGATGAAAAGGGGCCACGCCGACACCGAGCCGCTACAAAGACAAGCGCACTTCGTTCTCCTCTTCTTCCATAGACCTTGCTGTCGCTTTAGCGTAACACTCCTTGCTCCCTTCACAGACGAAGCCCGCTGGGCGAGTAACTGTTACGTCCACTCGGAGTCACGGGGATGACAGCGTTTCAGGCGAGCAACGTGAACAAGCTGCGTCTTCTTAGACCGGTAGCCATTAGAAACGAGACGAGCAATCGAATACGCCAATCACTTAGGCGATTGGTGATGACGAAAGGCCCGGTGTAACGAGCGAGAAACTTCTGGCACAAGCCGCGCTTGCGAAGAGGTGTCCAAAGCCATACTATGTCCCCTTTATCGTACAACACATTCTTATGTCGTGAATCGTAGCTGATCTTGGAGCGGTCCTGGGAAGCCAACGTACGGAGCTGAGCTATCCGTCCACGTCTTATATTATAAGGGCTTTTGCTTATATTTGTGTGATTAATACAGCGAATAAATTGACGAGTTCCTTTTGAGACGTTTATACCTGTTGGTTGGAGTGCATTAAACTTCCGGCTGTGATACAACTATCTGTGTGTTTTATGTCTGTGGGTGAATGAAAGTTTGACTGTAGATCTTATTGAAATTGTGGCCTGATAGGTTAAAGTGTTGTGCCCGTGTAATGTAACCGTCATTGGCTGTCCTGTTTCACCGATGTATTTCTTGTGGCGCAGTGGGCATGCTAGCTAGCATAAAAATAACGTATGAAATAATGTAGGTAAAGTGGGATTCATCTCGCGCACATAATCATTTGCAGTATTTCTAACTTTTAATGCATTTTGAAGGTGTTTGCAGCTATGCCTTACACCTGGGACGATAAAAGGCTGTTATGTTGACGGGATACTGGGCGCTATATATATATATATATATATATATATGTGTGTGTGTGTGTGTGTGTGTGTGTGTGTGTGTGTGTGTGTGTGTGTGTGTGTGTGTGTGTGTGTGTGTGTGTGTGTGTGTGTGTGTGTGTGTGTGTGTGTGTGTGTGTGTGTGTGTGTGTGTGTGTGTGTGTGTGTGTGTGTGTGTGTGTAGAGAGAGAGAGAGAGAGAGAGAGAGCGCTAGACGTAACGACCACCAGTAAGTGGCAGACCCACTTCTGGCTCGTCGGCCACTTATCGGCACAATGAGCAGCAGAAGCACTTCTGGTTTTGCTCCGGGTTCCAGACGCTGAGTGGTGCACCAGCTGTAGCAGACGGCCCCGGGGACGCCTGCATTTCCAGGTTTCGGCTGCAAGGGCTGCGATGACACCACCGGCTCCATCTCATACTTTTGTTTGTCGGCTTGCCACTGTGTTGCCGCATGACACTGGAACTGCACATGGCGATTGGCCCGCCAGCAGTAGCAGGCGCGGAAGGTTCTTCGCTGGGCAGAGTTATAACTTTGCTAACACTTTCCAGCTAGTGTAGATGTTCATAGATACAGAAAAGTTCTGATCGCCATTGGGAAATTTGCGTCAACGTTCATTCAAATTGCACTCACTTTTATATACTGCGAAACCAATCTGCAACGCCCTCTCCCCAACCTTTCTGGAGGCTGCGCTATAAAATATATTTACCCAGTAGGCATATGCGTATGGTCATATGGCCTTATATAAAAAATCATGGTTCCATATGATCCTAAAGTAGCGAGTAGGGCATATTGGGCATATGTTTTTCTTGTTTTGTTTTGATAGCTTCGCATGCTTTTTACTAACCTGCTGACACCGTCAGCTCGAAGCACCTTAAATGTACTGGACGCCCTGCATCCAATACGTGCATGCCTTCAGTAAAGGCATCATGGCTTACATGTTCGCCTCATTTCAGACAGATGTAAGAGGTTTAACGGTGCGCCAGTGAATGTTAGAAGCCTCATGTTTCGCGTTTCAAATTTACGTCGGTCGTTTTAATAAATCGGCTTCCAATCTAACCAATCGAGTTCCATTACACTATTTTGGGTACGAATCTATCAACTCTTCAACTTGCGGTGAACACAGCAGTGGTCGTTTAAATCTGCACAGGCTACTTCTAGGTCTCCTCAACTCTCTGATGTGCGGCGGCCACAGCCTTGTGTTCATTTACATCTGCGCCAGCTTCACCTTGATTCAACGTGCGGCGACTACCGCAAAGCACTCAATTGTGTCAACACGGACTTCACATGTGTTCCACGTGCGCTGCCACCCCAGGCCAAGAACCAGTTGCTCCAGCTCACATAGTGACCTATACAGACCAACTGTGGTGTCGATGTGCACCTCGGAATGAAGCGGCAGCCTGAGTGGTCTCTCTCTTCCCTTTTCTTCTGTTTATACCTTAATCTCCTTGCCCCTGTGTAGGGTAGCAAACCGGACGTGCGTCCGGTTCACCTCCCTACCTTTTCTTTTTCTCCTCTCTCTCTCGACACAAAGTCTTTAACAAATAGCATCATATCTAGCGTAAACAGCTGTTTCTTGGTTTCAGAGAGAAAACACATGTGAAAAACAGCCCTTCACACTGAATATTGTGCTGCGACAAGTGACCGATGTCACGTATGAAATCATCCCCGCCGACCTCGTCAGCTGCAAGTTACATCGTTCACGTGGCGAGACTTAAGCCATACTACACACCTTTCACCGCGGACGTGTAGTTTAAGCATCGGGACGGTGCTTCTACTGCCGGGGGGGATGATACGGAACAGCCGCCGCCACAGTGTGGCTACACTGAGGAGAAGGAAGACGACGGGTTCCCGCTTGCTATAGCGGCGCCATTTTGGCCTCCGTTATCTTCCCTGTAAATAAAGTGTAAATAGCCTTGGGCATCAGTCACACGTAACAATATCTTTTAAAAAAAAAAAACACCATGCATTCAATAGAGGTCGGTGCTAAGCATATTAAGTGGACATGCGGTAATGAATAAAATAATGCCGTTTGGAAACTTCCGTGATAAGTCAGACCCGGAAACTTGCGATCAATAAAAAAAACCACACCACAGGCATTTTCTCACACTCAGGACGAGTATTGTCGAAATGCTACAAAGATACACGCGAGTGCGCTTAGGGAACTTCTGCGAGACAGAGGGGATTGCGAATACGCTCCGTCTAGCGGTTTTCTTCAAATTAATCTTTATCAATTTCCAAGGATAGATATCCGTCGTACTTTCGTAGCATAAAGTCATTGCGTATCCTGAGATTCTCTATCCTACGCCAGGGGGACCATATTTACATGAATGAACTTCAAAGTTCCACTAAAACAAATTCAGTGGGCAAGATCTGCCTCACATCAGCGCGTTTCCTCTGCCTCTCTTCGTGTCGTAGCCAAATCGACGTTTCTTGGTAGTCAATCTTTCGTTCGGAGTTCAAGGTTTCGTGATTGTCCTCGCCGCAAAATAACACTTTCATGTTGCCCACTTTGAGGGTTCCGCTTTCGGGAGAATGTCGATGCTGGAAACGTGTGGAAATAGCAGCCCGAGTGGATCTACATTGTTAGTCAGGAATTATGTGTAGAAGTTGACATGTGACGCATAAACGCAAATTTGTTTGAGGTGTCATTCTCAAGGACGCTAGAATTGCATATTTTCCGCAAACCACGTATTTCCGCGTTGACTATGACCTTATTAAAAATGGACAATTCAAGTTAAAATGAGAATTTTTACTCACCGACCTTCACAGCAGTGGCGGTATTAGGACTTGAGCGGACATCATCAAAATTGGGGAGTAGTACTCCAGGTCGTAAGTTTGAATCCTTCTCCAGTCCAATACATTACCAGGCATGGAGTGGCGCCTGACACCCGCAAAAAAAAAAAGAAATATTGCCGAGAGCTAGTGGAGCTATACTATTCCAGTTGCAAGCAAATTAGGAAGCTCCACTAAGCTTCAACAAAGTCACTCCTTCACCAGAACAGGAATTGGCCTCACTGGTGCAGTACTCGGCCACTGCCTCCCTCATGACTCCTACAATTAAACCATGGCCCTCAGTCCCCAGCGGCTGCGAAGCACCTGACCAAGGAGGCGGTCAGAGCTGCAACGCGGCAGAGGTTGCTAAGAATCTCGGGTCCGAACAGGCCGCCACTGGAATCTGAACCTGGCAACCTTCAACACGCGCACCCTCTCGAGTGAGGCTAGCTTAGCAGGGCTATTTGAGGAAACATCAGGCATTGCCTGGAATATTGCTACGGGCCGCCTCCTTGCATTAAGGAAGACGACGACGATCGCCGGGGGACGCTGCGCGTGTTCAGCCATTTTGGCAATCTCTGCCAACAGTCCCTGTTGATAAATCCTGCCCCGCTTTTATCTATTTGACACCCCGTCACAATATTATTGGCTTTAGTGAGGTTAGAAGAACTGGTAAGGCTTATATAGTGCTGACCAACGGCCACGTCCTCCGCTACAGAGGTCTTCCAGATAAGAGAGAATTCGGAGTAGGACTTCTTCCATGAGGACAGCGGGCAACATTGATCAATTCGACAGCAATAATGAGAGGGTAGCAGTCGTCGTAATAAAGCTGAATAGGAGGTACAAAATGAAGGTAGTACAAGCATACGCCCCAACCTCTAGTCACGATGATGAAGAAATAGAACAGTTTTATGAAGATGTTGAATTAGCAATGAGAAAGCTTGTGCAAACTCAGTATACTGTAGTCATGGGCGACTTCAATACAAAAGTGGGGAAAAAGCAGGCTGGTGAGCAAGCAATTGGCAACTATGGCATCGATTCTAGGAATGCAGGAGGAGAGATGTTAGTAGAATTCGCGGAAAGGAAGAGGCTCCCAATAATGAATACCTTCTTCGGGAAGCGCAGCAACAGGAATTAGACCTGGAAAAGCCCTAATGGAGAAACAAGGAATGAAATAGATTTCATATTCTCTGCCGATAGGGTAGAGTGCAGTGAGGCCTAGGGTTTCTCTCAATTTGAAGAGAGAATTAGTCAAGAAGAAACAGGCCAACCTAGACGCACTAAGGGTAAAAGCAGACTAATGCAGGCTGGTGCTCGCAAACAAATATGCACCTTTGGAACAGGAAGATGAAGACAACATAGAGGTAATTAATGAAACCGTAACTGTAGGCTGATCTCAGAAGCAGCAATTGAAGTGGGAGGTAAGGCAACAAGGCAACCAGTAGGTGAGATCTCCCAAGTAACAAAGGACCTTATAAAGAAACGATAAAACATGAACGTGACTAACTCCTGGCATCAGATAGAATTCCCTGAACTGTCAAAACTGATAAACAAGAATAAAGTAATGGATAATCGAAGTTGTAACGTGGAAAAGATTGAGGAAGCAGTAAAATATGGACGGAGCATGAAATCAGTCAGAATAAAACTTGGCATAGGACATGACAAGATGTATGCACTGAAAGATAAGCAGGGTAATATCATAAGCATTTTCGATGACATAGTAAAAGCAGCCGAACAATTCTATGCTGACCTGTACAGTTCCCAGAGCAGCCAAGCTACTTTCATTCGAAGTAGTGATGAAAAGGATACAGAGGCTCCTTCTATAACTACCGATGAAGTTACAAGGGCCTTCAAATACATGACCAGGGGAATATTTGCTGGAGAAGATGGAATAACGGTCGAATTAATCAAAGATGGAGGAGATATCGCGTTTGAAAAGCTTGCGGCCCTTTATACGCAATGCATCACGACTTCAAGTGTACCAGAAAGCTGGAAGAACGCCAACATTATACTGATCCATAACAAGGGAGACGTTAAGGAATTGAAGCATTATAGACCCATTAGCTTACTTTCAGTATTGTATAATATATTTCCCAAGATAATTCCCAATGGAGTCAGGGCAACACTTCATTTCAATCAACCAAGAGAACAGGCTGGCTTCAGGAAAGGATATTCCACGATGGATTATATTCATGTCATGCATCAGGTAATCAAGAAATCTGCGGAGTGCAATCAACCTCTCTATATGGCTTTCATAGAATATGAAATGTCATTTAATTCAGTATAGATACCAGCAGTGGTAGAGTCATTTGCTAAAAAGTGAGCATTCAAAGAAATTGCAACTGGTACGGGGGGGTCTAAAATTGAAGAAAATTGTAAATAATAGAGAATATCGAACCAAATCTGCACATTGCATAGCACTAGGGTTTTACTGACTTTTTTTCTTACTATTTGCTGTAGAGCAGTGATTGGGTCCAAGTTCCGGGTGGTTGTGGAGGGAGGGGTAGGGTAGTATTTTGCTTTATCAGCATAATGGTCGCGATAATCGCTGTGCGAGTATCTTGTTCATTAGCATTGGTCAGTAAGGCTGTTTCCGCACACCCTTCTCACCACTTGCCTTGTGTTCACAAAAATAGTTCCAAGCATTGCCGCTGATAACCAGCGTGACGGATTGTCACGAGCGTGTAACAGTGGCGACGCATTACAGTTGCAAGAGCTTGACAGAGTGCCAGCATAGTCTACAATTTGTAGTATAGTTTGGCTCCTTGATGGCGTAATCCAGGACTAGAGGAGGCATACGAGAATATCTTGGCAAATATGTACAATGATTCCACAGCTAGCTTGGTTCTCCACAAAAAAAGTAGAAAGTTACCTATCAAGAAAGGGGTCAGGCAAGGAGACACAATCTCGCCAATGCTATTCACTGCATGCTTAGAAGAAGTATTCAAGCTCTTAGACTGGGAAGGCTTAGGAGTGAGGATCAACGGCGAATATCTCAGCAACCTTCGGTTTGCAGATGACATTGTCCTATTCAGCAACAATGGGCACAAATTACAACAAATGATTGAGGACCTTAACCGAGAAAGTGTAAGAGTGGGGTTGAAGATTAATATGCAGAAGACAAAGATAATGTTCAATAGCCTGGCGAGGGAACAAGAATTCAGGATCGCCAGTAAGCTTCTAGAGTCTGTAAAGGAGTACGTTTATCTAGGTCAATTACTCACAGGGGACCCTGATCATGAGAAGGAAATTCACAGAAGAATAAAATTGGCTCGGAGTGCATACGGCAGGCATTGCCAAATCCTAACTGGGAGCTTACCATTATCGTTGAAAAGAAAAGTGTACAATCATTGCATTCTACCGATCCAAACATATGGGGCAGAAACTTGGAGGTTAACAAAGAAGCTCGAGAACAAGTTAAGGACCGCACAAAGAGCGATGGAACGAAAAATGCGTGGCGTAACGTTAAGAAACAGGAAGAGAGCAGTGTGGATCAGAGAGCAAACGGGGATAGCCGATATTCTAGTTGACATTAAGGGGAAAAAAATGGAGCTGGGGCGGCCACGTAATGCCTAGGATGGATAACCGGTGGACCATTAGAGTTACAGAATAGATACCAAGAGAAGGGAAGCGCAGTCGAGGACGGCAGCAAACTAGGTGGGGTGATGAAGTTAGGGAATTTGCAGGCGCAAGTTGGAATCAGCTAGCGCAAGACAGGGGTAAATGGAGATCACCGGGAGAGGCCTTCGTCCTGCAGTGGACATAAATATAGGCTGCTGCTGATGATGATGATGACGACTCCAAGCTTGAAACGGTAAGCAGCTCAGAAAGCGAAACAAAAAGACAGAAGTAACATGCACCAAAAATCACCAGCCCTTCCCCTGTCGAAAAAATGGGGGTAAGCTAAGCTTGTCGTGTGTGTATCTGACCTTCCTGGTGATTTTCCTTCCTTCTTTCTTTCTTTCTCTCTTTCACTGTCTCTCTTTTTTCTTTGTTTCTGTCTTTCTTTCTTTCGTTATTTTTTTCTCTCTCTCCTTCTTTCTGTATCTCTCTTTCTTTCTTTTTGTCCCTGGTATGTGCGATTGAGCTTGGACCCTTTCTGCACTACCACCACGATCGGCCCACTTTTCAGCGTGACACCAGCACCACCACCGCCGACACTTGTGAGCCTTTAAAGCTTCGCTTAAAAGCGCTTTGGGCTGTTTGTTTTGCCTGGTTGTCATTGTTTCGTGCACTATTTACCGTCGCAAGCTATGTTGTACTAACTATCCCAGTGCCCCACACTACTGCAGTACTCAAAGCATAACGTTTTGCTAGAAACCAGTATCGACAAATAAGCATTCTAAATAAGCGGCGAAATTTATTGCTTTTCCATTCAATATTCTTCCCCACTGTAGAAAATGCAATGCGAAAAAGATAACTGCAACAGCAGTGCATCTTGCCGAATATTGCTTTTCGGTACCTCGCAAATCTAGTGCTAGGACAGAACTCTTGCGAAAAAAGTCATGTTTTGAGTATTGGACAGCTTGAATTCTACAGCTACGTGTCACCATAAGTCAGTAACTAAGAAAGTAATTAGAAATAAATTGTTCGTGATGCTCTGGTAATTAGCGTCAAAATTTCAAAATATCACGAAACTTCTCAGCAAATGTCACTTTAGCTCGAATCGCCGATTTTTGATAGCGCGTGACATTCGTCGCGTAAACACTTGGCAAATATATATCGCAAGATGTGTGCACATTATGCAGTGATAAGTAAAGAAAACGGACGATATCACTTTTTTTGCTCTGCGAAAAGCAGAAGTACACGGTGGTTGTGTAAATTAAAATTAGGAACTAGGGCTTTTTTAAACATAAAAAATTCTAAAGAGTGCAGACGAAGACAAATGCATGTCTGGAAATGACAAAATACCTGTGTGTTTTTGGCACGTCTTTATTATTACAGAAAATATTTCTTTCTCGTCCATGACGCTGGTACCGCTGGTGGGTGAATGGGTCAGTGTGCATAAGATCGCCCTCAATTCATGGGTACGGATTATTGCTAATTTATTTTGAGCTTGCTGTGGTTCCGACATTTCTTACGAAAAATTTTGTTAGAATTGTGGTATTCTTAGAGCACCGTTTCAGCATATAATAAGCAATTCAGCACAGCATGTTGACTTGAGTGCTTATTCGTATCGTTAAGCTTTTGCTAACCGTTGCTCTGCGGTAAAAGTAAATGACAAGAACAACATTTTGGGTTCCAGGACTTTAAAACCGTTCAACATGAGTACATACCGAACTCCCCAAACTGTCAGATCGTAGTGTGGCATTACCCAGAGCGGGGCTCTGGAGTTGTTTGGAAATAATGCCTTATCTTGGGTACTCGTGCTGCACAGAGGGCAGGATGCAGAAATCAACTGGCCTGATAAGTAATGGAGGGCGTAGTACAGAAGCAATTTAGTTTGGCTCGAACATTGCACGCTGACAGTTTACAGAAGTCACTAACAGTGTGAAAACTTATCTGCATAGGCTATTCGAGTTGAAGCGCACTGTCTCACAGCCTGGTTATTATCCGAGGCGGTAAGCAAGTTGTCTTCCCTGAACCAACATGGCAATATGGTCGATAAAAGCATTATGCCCTGGTGTTCGTCGCAACTATGCCCTGGCTTTTCTGCTTCTGATTTTGAACGGAGAAAGGCGACAAGCTAGCATGCAGATGGGAAGGGCAGCCTGAAATACCTAAGTGTCGCTAGCGCCTGTATGACACGCGTGTTCAAGACGTGACCTGGCACGTGCGAATCTATTCCGAACGACAAAGTTGCGCATATGATGCATGCATAATAGCGGATGCAATCGACACAGCTAACGCAGAAGCAAAATGAAAGGCTAAAGCAAAATGAAATAACAAGCTTAACCTATTGTGATAGCCCCAAGCTGTTTCTCGAAAAGGGGAACCACTCGACTGACAGACATGGAGACACAGGTCGGAGCGAACCACAGTGGCGTCGCACATTTGTACCCGACCGTTTGTAACTCCAAGTTGTTGCAAATATTTCTTGCTGTAAATCGCATTGTTACTTATAATATTCCACAAAGAGAAGCCTAAGATATTGCAGCTGGTAGCAACCTTGACATAAGCCTACTTTCAAACGCCAGGCTCGACTCTATCGACCTAGAAATGCGCATTGATTGCATTCACACGTAAACCTATGACGCCATACCCAGTTTCCATTATTGGACCAATCAACTATGGAAAGACCCGTGCATTCTTGGGTGTAATAATCGCCCGAAATCTTTCGTGGAGCCCTCAATGCGCATACCTGAAGAAAAAGCTGTCGCCGATTGCCCATGTACTGAGATTAACGTGCGGGAAAACCATGGCACATACGTTCCATGCTTCCGTTGTACAGAGCTCTCTTTCAAGGATTTCTACGCTACAGCCATCGAGTGTTGTCCAGTATGTGCAAGTTGATTGTTCATGCATTGGAGAGCTTACAGGGCCAAGCATTGCTCACGCTTTAGGACTTCCTCGCTGCGCTTCAATACACATGCGTTGATGTGGATTGTCTCAGTCGCATATTCGTCATCTTTCCTGCGTCCCCGATCACCACTTGGCATTCATGCCTTCGCAGAGACCTCGTGCCACATTTTCTGAAGTTATCGTCACCCCTCAAGGTTTTCTTTCATCAGTATACACGCCAGCAGGCAAGGCCTTCACTTCCCTTGTGGTGTCTCCAACAGCTCCAGGTGCGCCTAGGTATTCCGGGTGTAAAGAAGAAGGCCTATCACCCAAAAATAACACTGAAACAGGGCGCTATGACGTAAAATTATTCCAAACTGTTTTGATTCCAAACTCCTGACGTCAAATTTACATAACCACCAACGCAATCATCGGGCGGTGACCCCCAGCGTTGCCTGAACAACCCAATCAAACACTCTCCTTGTTTAAGGAGGTCACCTTTGTTCGCTTTCAAAACCAAAAACATTGTCTACACTCAGCGGTCTTCCTTATCTAATTGGCTGACAAGAGGCGATGAGCACGCTCTAGTGGAGAGGGTTCCGATGCAGCCGAGCCAGCACAGTGAAAATAGATAACCGCATGAATAGGGTGGTGCCGGCTTCTCCGATTGGTCCGCTTCGCCTTACTTAGCCTGCGGTGGCTGGTCGAAAATTGCGGCGGCGTGCAACGGATGGATAATAATCCCGCTAAAACGGATTCTCAGCAAGGAAGAGTTGGCAGAGTGATGTCATATACGTGTTAAAAGGACTCGATAACGTTTTACTACCACGTAAAAAGGTTTATCGTGCGCAATAAATACATGCTCACCGGCAGGTGCGAGTAGCGAGGGCCTGAGCGATCGGCGGGCAGCCATCTTCTATTCCTTTCGGAACGGGGCAGTCTGTGGCTATTCAGAAAAATTTTCAGTTTTGTTGGGCATATTAATAAATTTTTTTTCGCGTACATGTCACTTTGACGTGGTGATTTTTCGCGGTTTTGTGAGGTCGCGTTACAGACAGGCGAAGTAGGCGTAGCCAGAAAACATTGGACCAATATCAGATGGCTAATGGTGAAAAGGCGTCGAATCAGGAATGATTATTATTCCTTTGTGCGGTTTAATCATGCATAATCATTGTGTACACGTTATATCAGCTGCGGAGCTATCGTGGTTTTCGTCACATTGCGTCAGACAGGTGAAGTTGGGAGTGGCCCGAAAATATGTTGACCAATCGTGGAAGCTGATTGCAGAAATTGGAATCAAAATGGTTTGGAATCATTTTACGTAATAGCGCCCCAGGTTACCCTGCTATTATTGAAGGAGAAGTACCGGGGCCAAATATATACCGATGGTTTGACCTCATATATATGCTCTACAGGTGGCCTAGTCATTCCCGGCTTTGTGTAAACTACAATCAAACTCGAACGGTCACATATGACAATATCAACGACGGCAGTACTTGCTGCCCCGCTATAAATACTCGCGCGCTGCTGTAAAACACCTCCTGCAAGACCAACCTCGGAAATTAGTCATCGTTTGCGACTCTAAAGCAGTTCTGTTTTTTTTTTTTTTTTTTTCGCTAGAGGGATGCTTAAAAATGCCATGTTTCATATTGCACAAATCTACTCATTGAGCTGGATTACTCTACAAGAAATTACTTACACTATTTATCAAAATGTGTAATTGACTAATTAACAAAAAGTATCTAATCAACGTTTTAACTAAGTACTTTTGGCACAAACATTTCAATACACGAATTGAAGCGAGTGATTTCACAAGGTGCATTCACTTGGAACGAATTTCGAAACTAGCACCGGTTTTGAGGTAAGCGCTGTCAAAATAGCGGTAAAATGCACTCTTGTTCCACTTACTTTCCTACCAAAGGGTATTCTTATACATACAAGCTCAATGGGTGCTGGAACACCAACGAATTTCATCGCAAACTTTTGGAAGTCATATCTCGAAACTGGTGGCTCATATTTCGAAACTCACATTTCGTTCCAAGTGGATATGACTTTCGAAGTCACCGGTTAACATTCTCAAAGCGCAATATGCACTGTAAGGTAATTAGTTTAAATGTTAATTAGCAACACGTCATAATTTAGTCAAACAAAACAATTGTTCGTGGAAACAATTTCCGCCTCTGAGAGTAATCTAGCTGCAGAAGTGTGATTGCGCTGCATGCTACGGGTGGTTCTTAAAAATTATATTAACGATTGAAGAAACACCCCGTATAAACGCATCGGAATGAAGAAATCGTTTTCGTCTACAACCACTGCAGCAATTTCGATAACGTGTGCTGCATTAAAAAGAGAAAGAGAGAAAGGCGTCAAAATCTATTAATTGCGGAAAGTGTACCTTAAATTTATGCCATAAATTCTTTTTTAAAGTTCTTGAAAATTGCAAAAATGGGAAACTCAAGTATTAAGTTTACAACTCTCGAATCAATAGTGATAAAGTACAGCTAATAACACATCTGAGTCGGATAAAATAATGTAATATGCACAGCCGTGGTATAGACGGTTTCATGCTCGCGATAACAGCAGCGAGCGTGATGCCCCCAAGAAACTTCCGGTCACGTGGCTTATCAGTCTGCTATGTTTTAACTAATGGTTGCTTCTTTGCCAGTTACATTTAGCAGCTACGTCAGTGGGCAAAACCGGAAGCCGTGCAGGGTCTATGTTTGTAATCAGTGAAAAGGTCTATACGCTGCTAACTTGTGAGTATGCCTTTTGGGGAGCCCTTGTAAGCGTTGTAGCAATTCCACATAAGCTGCAAACTAATAAGTAGCGAACAAAGAGATTTGTCACTTTTCTTTTGAGCCCTGTGAGTTAAACTGCTCAGAATGCTGCTGCTGCGTTATGCCAGACCGCTCGCCTAAGGCAGTAGTGCCTCGAACACGCACTTCCATGTTGCGTTATTCACACCGCGTTGCCACCCACCATGCACACAAATTGCTTATTCCAAGAATATGTCACAAGGAAACCGTATACATCAGCCAGTGCGCCAAAATACGTGCGGGCTTGTGAGATTAATATTAGACAGGAGGAAAAGTTAGCCGAGTAAGAGACATTTTATTTATTTATTTATTTATTTATTTATTTATTTATTTATTTATTTATTTATTTATTTATTTATTTATTTATTTATTTATTTATTTGTATGTTTGTTTGTTTGTTTGTTTGTTTGTTTGTTTGTTTGTTTGTTTGTTTGTTTGTTGTTTGTTTGTTTGTTTGTTTGTTTGTTTGTTTGTTTGTTTGTTTTATTAGTTACCTGTATCGCCCTGTAGGGCATTAGAGCAGGGAGGTTACAGACATGACTAGGTATATGAACAAATTATTTCAATACGTGGAAAAAAGCGTCATTTGATGTGACATATACAACTCTCGATGGCAAACTGTTCCAATCTTGAACAGTTCTAACAAGAAAGGAATAACGCAAGACGTCACCCTTACAATGAAATTCCCTGACCTTCAAGCAGTGGTCCAGTCGCTTAGATATACAGTGTGGTACGTGCCTAGATATATTATTCGCTGTTTATGTCTGTTTTAGAATAATAAATATCGTGGAGAAAATTTAATCTGATATGCCTTCTACGATCATTCGGTTCTTGCAATAGAAGTTTGTTTGCTTTCTGTCATGCTAAGCTGCCGGCTATAGTTACCAAGAACAAATCTAACTGCCCTCTTCGGGATTTTTTTTTAGTTTACTACTTATAAGCTCAGATCTATGTAGGTCCCAACAAACACATTCATATTCAAGTATTGAGCGTACATGACTGAATACAGCTGTGTCTTTAATTTACTCGGTAAATGACTAAAATTGCGCCGCAGAAATCCCAAAACTGATGCTGCCCTATTTCCAATATATTTAACATGCTTGTTTCATCGTAAGTCAGAAGTAAAAAAGGCGCCTAGATATTTAAATTCATTGCTTGTGTTTAGAGTAATATAATGAATTTTATACCTATATGGGTGATTAGCTTGTTTTCTTGTGAAGGCGACGTGAACCGTCTTATTTATATTTAATGACATATCCGAACGCACACACCAGTCTGCTATCAGCTTGCAGGATTTATGAATCCCAAATGGCGTCTACCATTCTATAAAGCAATCATCCTGAATGAAGACTATACCAATTGAAATATCACTAGTATACCACAAAAACAATAGTGGTCCCAACACTTAGCCTTGGGGAACTCCCAACGTAATTGGTGCATATTGTGAATATATACCGTTCAGAACACCAGCCTGTTTCCGTAATGACAAATATGCGGCAATCCACTCTATTATTTTACCATCCAAGTTACAAGCTTTTAGTTTGGAGAGTAGGGGTCTGTGTGTGACTACATCAAATGCTGTACGGAAATCTAAGGAAACGCAGTCTTGTTGATTTTCAATTGCCGAGGCTAAATTGTGAATAAACTCTACCAACTGTGTATTTCAAGGTAAACCACGCCTGAAACCATGTTGGCTGGGGCTTCGGAAATAATGTTTGGTTAAATGGGCCACAACGTAACTATATATTACATGCTCCATAATTTTGCAGGTTATACTAGTTCAGGTAACGGGTCTGTAGTTCAGAGCGGAGTTTCGCACGCCACTTTTATGTATAGCACGACTCGTGCTAACTTCCATTAATCGGGCATGTCGATTTCATTGAGGGTCTTCTGGACTTGGCATGCTACTCGCAGCTTTAATATATAACAGAAAGATCAAAGGACGAGAGAAAAGGAAAAAAATGCGCACGCATACACTCGCACAAAAACTGAAAGTAGCGGCAGTGAGCACTATGAAAGAAACAAAGTCGAAAGTGCAACTTTATGGCACCACAGATAAACAGTACGTTATCTATCTCTGTGGTGTTATCTGCCCTCTGACCAGAGGGACAGAGATGGATTTGTTTTGTTTTTTCACTGCTGTATGTTTCATTGAGATGTTTGAACAAACGTTTGAAATTGAGACGTTTCATTGATTGTTTTGAACAAATGTACCTTACAGAACTTGGATATCTGTTTTCGGTTTAGAGTTACGATTTACTAAACTTCGTGCATCCATTTATTTTCAACTTACCAATTCTATCGAAGTTTTCTTTTTTTAATATAAGAGTTTCTAAATCAAAATTATCCTTCATACCAGCCACTAGAATTTAACTTTCTTTCTCAACTGCGACACATTTCATTCAATTCAGTCCAGAGCTTTTTTCACAAAAGCATTCCTGCGTTTTTCGTTCGTTTTATTAGGGGAATTGGAGTTCGCCCCGAACTGAAGCTTCCTCTTAAAGGCAAGGGTAAACCCGGAAATCTCGTGCTGTAAGCACGTCATGGTGCCCGGAAAGCGAAAGCATTTTGGACGTCCCGGTCATAGGAACTATGAATTTCAGATCTCCCATTACAGCGTCCTCCAAGGTCCTTTTAGAAAGATGGATCGGTGTTGATGCATTTACTGCCAGCCACCATTCGTTATTTTAGCCCGTGAGGTATTGGCATGCGCGATAGGCAAGCATAAAGGAAGGCCTCCGTAACAAATGCGATATATCGACAGAAGCTTAGCTCGCTTATAGCGCCTGTGCTGCCTACAGCGACTAAGCATGAAAGACGAGCTGAGTGGAGCTGTTTATCGGCATTTTATTTTATGATAATGCGCTAGCTTCTTCTGCCCCCCCCCCCCCCCCCCCCCCACACACACACACACACACTTTGCGATTTCTGGCCGTACACTGCCAACTTTGGATACTGGGTGTCCCTAGATGCTACGAGGCGGCGAATGAAAGTATCAGTAAGCAGGCTTCTGCGTTCTAAGCGGACCAAGTACGCTCACCTCTGTTCTGCGTAACAATAAATAACTTCCTACGTAACACCTGACCATATATTGTCGGCTCACAGGCACATCTTAAAGCACGCTGATTTGTTAATGGAATTGTGAATTATATTTGCCGTATTCTTATTTCATTTATTCAGCCACTCAGGATGTACCAGTCAGTGTGTGGCCAATTCTCCAGAATGGGTATGTAGGAGTACGTGACGGCGGCCGTACGAGCCGTGCCGTCGTTTCTACTCAGAAGGGCGAAGGCGGCGAGCCGAGCGGTGGCTTCGACGACCAGCGTGGCTAGGAACGACACTGCGCGTGTCGAGCTGGCGCCTCGAGCACGCGATGTGCTTCTTTATTTTCTTCTCTTTGCAGCAGGCACCACCGCGCCGGCTGTGAGCGCCGACCGTAGCGCTCCGCATTGCAGCGTCGATTGGCGCTACAGGTATGTCCGGCTATTAATTTCTACATAAACCTCATCCAACCAAACCAGTCTCTGTATAGCATCAACTAGGCATCACCAATAAGCAAACCTTCGCTTCCATTGATTCCAACGTGTGCGTTATATCTGCACGCAATATCAACAGGGCTGCATTAAGAGGTGTCAGAAGAAAATCTGACGACAGAAGGAAGGCATGAAAATTTAATGAAAGCTATTATTAAAAACATGCTTGTGTGCGTTATTGCAAAATACGATATGCTGAGAGACGTTTACGAAAATTTCAATTCAACGTTGGCGCCAGCGGATTTTTTTATTATTATTATACAGAATTTTTCGAAAGGGGTTTTCTTTACGAACCCTCCCGAACTTCCCTGACCATGGCTGACCGGGTGCCACTGCTGTCTCTCCAAATAGCTCATACTCGAAAAGAAATTCAGTTACGTTCCCAATTGTGGGATCGATCCTCGGTCCCCTAGCGTCACAGCCCGATGATTTAATCACTGATCGCACGCACACTTCTTTCCTGCCAACGCCAACTATAGCTCTCTGAGAGGATCGCCATGTGTGTCATTGCGTAGGACGGGCGCGCGCGCGCTCCAGGTTTCCTCACGCTAAAGACGCAGGAATGAAATGGCCGAATTCACGCCACCGCTTGAACAAAGCTTCGCTTCACATAGATTCTAAGATGTATAATTCACATTATGCATCGTACTTGTACAGAGGGCCTGACCTGTATCGTTTCGCTCCAACGTGTCATGTACCCCCCCCCCCCCCTCAAAAAAAAAAAAAAAAAAAAAGCTGAAACTCTAAAATCACGCGCGCTAATCAGACAGTTACGTCCGGAACTATGTTTTGTTGCGCAAAGATATTGCATGTGTACAACTCGTACCTTTGGCAGAGCTGCACGTTACTTGCGAAATAGAGTATGAATAATACTTGGACCACGCAGGCTGCGTTGCTGGTTGCTCGCCATCACCGCAACCGAGCTAACTCCTAGACGACCTCAAACGCGTAGCCGGCGAAACACGACGTGTGAAGCAAAAATTACGAATTACGGGCGAAGAAGACCACACAAGGAATGTGTCGTCTATTTGTTTGAAGTGTACGCGAGGCAACTTTTATTTTTGAGGCATCGGCCATTATGTCCCAAAAAGAAAATTCGGACTCCGGCGTAGGTTGCGTAGCTGACGGCACGCCGGCCTTCGCCACATTAAAGCTACTGCGAAAGTCCACTTGACAGCTTCGCTGTAACTTATTCACCTTCATTGTTGGTACAGCATCGCAAGCGTAGCACTTACTGCTGACAAACGTGCCTATGACAGCACGGTCCACTATTGAATACCGGGTATAAGTGTCCACGAGGCAGTGTTATGTGAAATTAGTTTAAACCACATAAAAATAAATCCAACGGTAACATGTGTTCGAGTCTGTTGATAGGAAAACTCTCGTATCGAAAAATAATCGAGTAGCCTATATAGCCATTACGACACTTCTGAAGCGTAGTATCTGACGAATTACAACAAATGATTGAGGGCCTTAACCGACAAAGTGAACAAGTGGGGCTCAATATCAATATGTAGAAGACAAATACCGGTATAATGTTTAATAGCCGGGCAAGGAAACAAGAATTCAGGATCACCAGTCATCGTCTAGAGTCTGCACGAGAGTACTTTTGTCTAGGCCACTTACTCACAGCGGACCCTGATCATGAGAAGGAAATTTACAGAAGAATAAAATTGGCTCAGAGTGCACACGGCAGGTATCGTCAAATCATGACTGGGAGCTTACCACTGCTGTTGAAAAGAAACGCGTACAATCATTGCATTCTACCATTGCTAACATATGGGGCAGAAACTTGGAGGTTAACAAAGAAGCTCGAGAACAAGTCAAGGGACCACGCAAAGAGCGATGGAACAAAAAATAGTAGACCTAACGTGAAGAGGCATTAAGAGAGCGGTGTGAATCAGAGAGCAAACGGGGATAGCCGATATTCTAGTTGACATTAAGAGGAAAAAATGTAGCTGGGCAGGCCATGTAAAATGTAGGATGGATAACCGGTGGGCCATTAGAGTTACAGAATGGATACCAAGAGAAGGTAAGCGCAGTCGGGGACGGCAGAAAACTAGGTTGGGTATTAAGTTAGGAAATTTGCAGGCGCAAGTTGGAATCAGCTAGCGCAAGACAGGGGTGTAATTAGAGATCGCTGGGACAGGCCTTCCTCCTGCAGGGGACATGAAAATAGTCTGATGATGATAATGGTGGTGATCTGACAACTAAGTGCACATGAATTGTGGAAAACGCTTAACAAAATTCATTCCAACGTCTTGACAAACACGCGCTGTCCTGGGTGATAACACAACAGCGTGACAAAAGCAAATCACAGCTTACAAAAGAAATGCGCAAAGCGATGCGAAGAACATAGCGGGCGTACGTTGGTTTACGAAGATTTATGACTCAGCTTTCCAAAAGAAATCTAGCTTGTGTTGAAAACAGACGTCTACACGTCACAGAAAAAAAAGCAACCGATTGCAATTACGATGAATTGTTTCAAAAATGTGATCTATGACAGACACACGTGCTATTGCGCGAGAGCTTAGGGGCGTCTGAAGGCTTACATGCTGTGGTGGAGCGCTTAAGACAGCCCTCCTCTCTCCTCACCCCTCTCTCCCTGTGGCGAATGCGGGAGATGACAGTCGTCTTCCATGATGGTGAACGCGCCACTGGAGACAAGACGCATTAGACGAATCGGCTTATTTGTATAGCCACGTATACTTCGCTTCATATGTGCTGGTCAACAGCTCTGTTTTGCGGAATAACGCAACGAAACAACTTAATATTCTTACTGCAATAATCATCGTCGATTGTTTCTGCACAATTTTTCGCACTGTTCCCGCAGCATTTTATGATTATGATATACAGTATGAGTCAGCCCACAAGCCAGTCACTTGTGTCTGATCTGCATAAAGCTGTGTGTACGGAAGGTTCCACGCGGGGACACGAGGCTTTGTTGTGGCGAGTAAGTTTACCTCAGTGAAATCGGAGAGCGACCGCAAATAATTTGCCGTCGCATTGATTGACGCCAATATAGTAGCATACGCCGACTACCTCTTGCTGGTGTGGCCACGTGACGGAACATTCAGTTTCCCACTTGCTGCTGCAAAGTATGTGTTATGTTTTGTGTGTAATTAGGCTGTGGTATGGGAAACAACTAGGCACTTCGTACGATCCGGGGAGTAGACACAAACCTTCTGTCCACGTACATGCCAGCACAGGTTCTCATACCGCTCGCAGCAGAGAGCAACAAAGGCATCGCTACAATTCTTAAGAACAACGAACCTGCATAAACAGATCAACCCTAATTGAAGGCAATTGTGATCCTGCGCTGTGATCATGCGGGGTGGTTGTCAACGGCCCTCATCGTGTACCTGCCCTCTGTACCAACTTCTCGTGTTTCTACCTTCCTCCTCCCCCATTGAAGGATAACAAATCGGAGCTTTTTTTTTTTTGTTCTGCTTAACCTCCCTGGTTATCTCTCTCTCTCTCTCTCTCCTCTCTCTCTCTCTCTCTCTCTGCACACATTCATTTTGCAGCGCTAGAAATGCCTTCAGCAGCTCAGCGCACAGATAGTGCATACGTATAGTACATTGCATTCGCATTCGCTCCCGCCTAAATTGCAGGATAGTTATGCCGGTGACGATTACAAAACTCATACGATGCGACAGCTATTTCTTGAGGCGTCTTTCGAATTTTCCGGCCATCCACCATTTTTTTTTAATTATCGGGCCCAGAAGTCTTCATTCGAAGCCTAAGTGGGCCACTAGCTTCGAATGCCTTTCTTCAAAGACTGCGCATGTTCTACTGAGCTTGCAAAGTTCCATCCGCGAGTTCCTTAAAGTATTAGAAAACCGATCCAGACAACGAAGATTCTCTGGGAGCCTTTGATCTCTACAAAAATGAAAACTCCTGACAGCTGTTGCGACTCAAGAGCCACTAAGGCTGTCTTTGCCAGACGGCGTTTGACGCAACAAGAATGAAGAAGCTGCTCTAAAGCACGGTTGTCCACACTTGTCGTCACTGAATGTGACACACCAAGTTGCAACGAAAACAGGCATAGTCTAGTACAATACACACATAACTAAGGAAAAAAATATCCTACAGCGACAGCACAGCGCCTGTATGACCCGCACCGCACGCCCTGTTGAGAAGTAAGCAGCAAAATGTCTGCGGGAAATGTGAGTTGGTATAGCGCGCGAGTACCACCATTCTGGGGCTGACAGCAGTTTGATCCGAAAGGAAAAATCAAAATAAAGACCGATGCCACGCAGCCTGCTTTATTTGTTCGAAAGATGCCGAAAGCGCCCTCTTCGAGCGGAGACTACTCGAGCTGTGTGACGTCTGCAACAAGGGGAAAAGTGTCCCGTCATTCTGCGGTCGTAAAGAAGCACCCAAAAGCAACAACTGCGCTATTGCACCACTTTTGTGACTGTTCTTTTTTTCTCTCATTTTATATTATCAACTGCGACAGTGACCTTTTGCTGAAAAGACCACTAGCCTAAAGTCATAGCTAGAAAAGAAACACAGTGCAGAAAAGTAAATATGTAGATTTAACTAAAGAGAAATAAAACCTGTACCAAATCTTTAAAAAAACACACTATACGGGGTGATCATTTTTAAGATTTCCGGAATTATGAAAAATCACCTGTGGCATATAGCATTATTCTTGTCCCTTAGCTGGATTAGTCGCAGAGACGGACGTTACTATCCCAATAAATCAAAACGCATATTCATTTAAGTAACGAAATTCGCTAATTAACTTCCTGATTAATTAATTTATTTATGTCACATATTGCAATTTGCAAATTGTTGCTGGTGAGTACGAAAGACGTATCAACTTGAAATGAATCACCAGGATGACAGCCATTTCTAGACATTATTTCCCAGAGTGTGGGCCGAATACATGGGCGCTCCAGTTACTTTTGTGTCTCATTGCATAAAAAATTGTTTTGTTAAAAGACTAAGTGGAACGACAGTGCATTTTTACGGCGAGTTTGATGGCGCATATCTCCAAACTGGCGTCATTCTCGAAATTATTTCAAAGTGGATATGACTTCTAAACTCACCGGCTACAAGTCGTAAATTCAATATGTACAATAAAGAAATCAATTAAGAAGTTAATTGGTGAGTTTTACATTACTTGAATATGTGTTTCGATTTCTCGGGCAAGTAGTACGTGTCCGCCTATCCGAATAATTCAGCTCAAGCACTAGGGTTAGGTTATCTCCAACAGGCGAATATTACATATTCTGAAAACCTTATAGATGATCACCCCGTATACTAAGAGCATAACGCGAAATTTCAAATTTAATACATATGCATGCAATGTAGAAACAGAGAATCACTTGTCATTGTAGCCTCTAACCATTGCAGAGCATGTGGCTATTCGGGAAGTGATTCGCCACATCTGTGGGGAACGACCTCAAGAGTGGTGCATTTTTACAGACTCAAAGCCCGCGCTGCGAATTTTGGGATGCTTCCTGCGCCGCACCGCATATCTGGCACTGCACATCACCGAGCTCCTTTCATGTGCTCAAGACCACCGAATAGTGTTCCAATGGATCCCGGGACACTGTGGGCTTAGCGGTAATGAGATGGCCAATACTGAAGCAAAGCGCGCCCTCAGCAATGGCCTGTAAACTGTTCTGCCGTTCTCTAGACCGGACATCACGTGCCTCCTGTCGGAATTAATGAGGAGTGCGACGAAAAAACACTGGGCCCAGCCAGACGCTCGCCACGTCCCCCTTAAAAGGCTGCATCCCGATATGCACTTTTCTGCTCTCCGTGGAATTCCACGCTCTCATACATGCCTGCTACACAGACTACGATTAGGCGTCGCTTTCACGCGCAAGTACTTGCACATAATTGGACTGGCAGACTCCCCGGACTGTTCAGCGGGTGGCGTTGAGAGTATGGACCTGTGCGTGCCCGGCGTGACGACCTGTGCGACCTGTGCGCTGTGTATGCGCGAGAACGACTGATACTGGCAGCTACCTTGAGGCATTTAGACAACAGACCACTGTCGGAGGACCTCCTGCTAGGCGCATGGCCGGAAAGTTGGCAGACGATAGAGGCGATGCGTGCTCTGTCACATTTCTTAGTCGACACGGGCCTGGACTCGTGCTTGTGATGGTACCATTCATGCGTTGTGTTCTGTCACCTCGTTTCTCCCACCATCATCCACCATAGTGACCCTATCTTCCCCTCTTCCCTTTCCCTTACGTAGAGTAGCAGCCCAGGTAATCCACTTTCCGGCCAACCTCTCGGCATCTTCCAATCAATAAAGTTCTTCTTCTTCTAACCACGTGGAATTAGTTGGCTTCTCAGAAAGGTGCATTAATTTCACCACCACGAAGAAGTCGTCGGGACGTTAAATTGTCGTAAAGACGGCTAAGGGTTACGCATTCGAAAGACAAGGACACAGAAAAACAAATGGCAGCGCTCTAGCAACTGATATGTTTTTTTTTAAATTCCCGTCTGTATATATATATATATATATATATATATATATATATATATACAGAGTGTCCCAGCTATCACGCAGCACGATTTAAAAAAAGAGGAACGGCGTTACGCGAAGCAAACCCAGTGCGTATTGTTTCCAGTGCAGTGGAGTATCCGCCAGTAATTGTTTTCGTTACCGAGATTTAATTAGTTAATTGTAATTAATTATCTAACTCGAGAAGTAATATCCTAATTATCAAAGTGTCAATGAGAAAATTGTAGAGCAACGTGAAAAACTCCCGATACAGCTTTCTGTTGCTCAATACGTGCCACATAAATGTGTTTTTCCGAGCGTGAAAGATGCCCGCGAATACACGCAAAGCACCACGAGCGGCCAGTCGCGCGGCTGCGTGTGTTCGCGGGCTCCTTTCACACTCGGAAAAACGCATTAAAGATGGGAGAGAGGGAGGGGGGGGGCGACGCTGTGCTGCGGCACCAAATGCGTATCTGGCAACCGGGCGCAAGGGGAACTGGAGACGCAATCTCCCAGGCGAGAGGAAAGGAGGGAATGCGTTCTTGTACTTTGCGCCGGTACGGGCTGCCGATGTTGTCGCGCGCACCGTATCTTGCAAGCGATCTCCACACGCCTCTGACCTTTGTATGCGCCCTGCATTCGCCGCTCAGTTTCCGTTGAAGCGATAGACGGCACGAACCTTCGCTCGCTGCGGCGGCTGCGCTTGCTGCCAGCGTTTTGACAATGGTTGTCTGCGGTCATCGAATGTGATCTATTCATGTTTGCTTGTGCGCGCTGACACCACGCTTGTGAATTCAGTTAGTAAGCAAATGTGTCCAAATTTATGCAGCCGATAAAACTACTATTCCTACTCCGAATAGCTATCTACTAATTTGCTATCGCAATTGATGCTTCTCCTTTCGGGTGAAACTGCGACATTTTTTTTAGTACAGGAGGAGCGTTTCTTGCTGCAGGCTGACCTCGCTTTGACAAAGCTGCCAGCTAATGCTCCACCAAAATAGCCACTTGACAAGTGCGGAAGGTCCTGAAGACCGTCATATTACAGCTGATATCATAACAGCACCTGGTAAGCAACACGAAGCGAAAAAAGACATTCAGGGTTTTACGTACCAAAACCACGATCTGATTATCAGGCACGTCGTAGTGGTGGACTCTGGATTAGTTTTGACCACCTGGGCTTCTTTAACGTGCGCCCAATGCACGGTTGCCCCCATCGACATGCTGCCGCCGTGGTTGGCATTTGATGCGGCGACTTCGTGCTTGCCAGCGAAACGCCATAGCCGGTAAGCTACCCCGGTGGGTACGTTAGAGGAAAGACTAACGGCGAGGATGGCTTTAGGACTGGGCCCAACACACGATCCGTTCCACGTCGCCCTCCTCTCCCACACACTTTAGCTACGCACCCTGGATGAATTAAGGGAGGAGTCGAAACACTTGCCTCGAGAACATCCAATGTCCACTGGAACAAAGTGTCACTTAATTTTGTATGTTGGCTTCAGTACATCTATTAACAATTTAGGTGTATTTATCGAATTCAGAACACTTTAACAAATAGTGTTTAATGTCACTAAGACAGCACACGACGATGACACGCCTGAATTCCAACGCCGTGCGCGTCAGCCTGTCAGCGGCCTTGTCACCGGCTACGCGGCTATATGAGGCCAGCCGCGGAAAAACAATGGTAAATCCAATATTATTGCGATAGCAATTATATGGACACTTCAACCGGATTTCTGCCGTCGGCGTCGCCGTCGCCATGAGGTTCCGTATAGATAAAATCTTCGCCGCGCGCCGTATGCCCCAGCGGAAGCGTGCGGGGACGCGCGCTATCACGGAGAGCGAACGCACTCAATCTCCCACGCCAAGCAAGGAAGCGGAAAGCCAGCGCCGGAGGGAGCAGGAGGGGGGGGGGGGGGGGGGGGGGCGCACTTCTACGCTGCCAACAACCGCGATCGTCGCTCGCTCGCACCGTCTCTTATCTCCACACGGCTCTGACCTTTATGCACTCAGTTTCCGTTGAAGCGATAGACCGCACGTACGTTCGCCGCTGCGGCGTATCCGCTTGCTGCCAGAGTTTTGACAGTCGTTGTCTGCAGTCATTCAGTGTGAGCTATTCATGTTTGTTTGTGCGCGCTCACACCACGCTTGTTCATTCAGTTAGTAATAGTCGGGCCACATTTTCCAACGCACGCTACACATGCAATGCTGCCCGGATCGGCAGTGCAGCGCTACAGATGTGTCCCTTCGCACGCGCTGCCCACGGGAAGCGCTTCTCATCAACACCACCGTTTCACACGCGCCTTCTCGTGGTCATCGAGTCTCTCGTCATGTCGGTCTACTTACGCCGCAGCACACCTCCTTACTTAATCAGCTCATGTTTACTACAATTCATATTGCTACCAAAGCCGCTCACCTTACTTCGTATGACATTGCTGTGTTGCTATCGCATTCATTGCTTCGCCCTTAGGGGGAAACTGTGACATTTTTTTTTTTTTTGTAATTTCTTAACCGCACGTAACTTGCGCTGAATGCACTTCTCAAGGGGCATCCCCCGCAGTAATAATTGCAGCGAAGTCTTGCTCTCCTAAAAGACAAGCGTGGGCGGCGGCTGGTAGGACTTCACTTTCAGCAAGGCTTCTTCTATGACGACAGCTCTAGACAGAGCTGTCATTATAGAAGAAGCTTTGCTGAATTGCTCTCCCTAAAGTTGCGCTCCCTAGACGAATCGAGCTGAGGCTGCAAGAACAGTCGTTGGGAGGGCGAGGGAGAGCGACTGCCACTTCTGCAGAACATTGTTGCGGGCACTGTTAGATACGCACCAATAAATAGCATCGGTCAAGTTCTCCGATCGCAACTACTCGCCGTCGCATTCACATCTTGGTGCGCGTGTGCCCGTGAGCCAAGCTGCCGGACCCATATTAAAGGGTTGGCGATCCCAGCCTCGTGTGCCGCACATGAAGCCTTTATCTCCCCGTGCGTGACGCTTCCCGAAATACCTCTGGAAGCCGGCACGGTTCGAGGTCGTTGACCCCCGTCACAGGAAAAGCTGCCTTGCTACTCTGGGATGTCGTTCGAGAACCGCCCGTCCCCTCCAACTGAGCGCCTACCAGGCGAGGAGGAAATGCCGGGCGAAGCCAGCCATCGGAGAAGAGAGCCCTTGGAGTGTTGGCCGAACATGACGCCACTTGCACGGGGCCGACGAATTGATGAAAGTGAAATACAGGCATGGACCCACGGAATACTGAGACCAGATTCGCCAAATGCGGGGATCCTGCTGGAGTCCGTTTATTAGATCTTAGGAGAGTAACAGATGAGATGCCTTAGTAAAGTTTCACCAGAGGCCCATAAAAAGATGCAAGTACATAGATAAAGAACTTTGCTGTAAACTACTTTGAGCCATGAACAATTCAGTGTGAAAGATAGTCATGCTAAAAAAAAACATAATACGATAAAACACTTCGATTGCGAAGTAATATCATAAACATACGAGGTTACTTGACTATGCTTTATAAAATATTACGTTGTATAGTTTGAAAGCCTGTATTTTATTGGAGGATATGTTGTCAACATACTGAATCAACGGATAATCTTGTCTTGAAAAAGCGAAATCTATTGGAAGTTTGCGTGAGTTGTTTCCAGCCAAACAAGACTGCAGCAATTTATTCGCGAAGCAAAAAGTGCATCATAACTTTTCAGGTTACGTTTTTACTGGAGGATTACGCAACAAGAAAAATTGGTCCAGTTTCAAGATTTTCAGATTACGTTTTGATACGCGAACCCCATGTAGGACCATATGTAAACGTTATACCCTAAGTATTCTGTGTGTATTGGCAGTTTGTATCTTTTCCCATCTTGTGGGCTGTTGTAGTTCAGTAATTTCGTTTGTTGTTCGGAATTAATTACTTTTGTTTTTGATTTTGGTAATCCAATAGAGGACAATAGTGCGGTAATGAACAGTACAAATCGGAAACAGTACGTTGCTCGTTTGGAGATCCTCAACAGCTTTTTAGATTGACTGCGCGGTGGCCACAGTAAAGGCTCGTTGCGATATTGAATGAGCCACCATGGCGAGCCCACAATTAAACAGGCCGCCGATGTCGCGTTCTGTTATTCTCATTACAGTAAAGATAGTGCATGTCCAAGCACATTTAATCATTTTCAAAAGCTTGTTGAAATTAGCGGAGAGGGCAAAATAAATCTGAGAGCTTTCCCTGAGCCGCCTTAGCACATACAAAATGTTCGAGGGGCAAAATGCCGATTCCCAGTAATTCTCTCGGTAGCAAGCTCTGCGACTTCCAGGGAAAGAGAGGAGGGCTTATTGAGCAGCATTGCTGTTTTCGCCGTTGTCTATGCCGTTGGAGCCCATCCTGACCGGGTAGCAATTACGGGCTGCCTAATTGGAATTGCCCGATAAGGAGTCCCTGTGCTCTGGAAAGTGTTGTCTTGCTATTGCAACCATCACGGTCAATATTTTGTTCTATTTCTTAACTTTCCATGGCCTCTTTTTTTTTCTACTTTCCACAGTTAGGGGATAATGCGGACGTAGACGTCGCCGGAAGAAAGTCTTTGGCGAACAAGTGTTATTCTCCTGGCAAAGCAAAGGCCTCTCGAGAGTGCCTCGGGTAACACTTCTGGTATGTATTGCATACACTGAGAGTAGTAATATGAATGTGCGTGAGCTTGTGACGGCTTCAATTCTTAATGATCATCGATGGAACAATGCGTCAAGATTATTTCCCGTTCTTCTGTCTGCGTTCTGTACGTCTGACTTTCCTTCGCACAGATTTACGAGTATGGTACAGATATTGATTGAGAATAGGCGTAAGCGAGATCGGAGATTGAATTGTTGCTAAGGGGACGCTGTGTATCTCCCCTGCAGCGGACACTGACCTTTGTTGCTCAAGACAAACGCTTGTGCTCTGTACGTGTGCGCGTGCATGTGTGCTCCTAACTTCGGACGAAGTCTTCTCCGACCGTCTCGTTTTAGCGTTTCCAGAGTCACTTCAGCTGACGACAGCATTCCTTGCATCGTATTCTAAATCTTGCTTCCTTTCTTTTCTTAACTCGATTCGTAAAAATCTGCCAGGCGAGTTTGCACATTCCGCCACCGCAGTGCTTACTACGGATCACGAAACACAAAATAAAGTGGGGACAAAAAAAAAAAAAAACGCTGACTTCCGAGGTTGCCGTTTCCTGCATACGCAGACATGTCTGTGTGGTTGCTAGCGCTTACTTGCGCAGCTGGTGAAGGAATGTTATTCCAACACACTCTTATGCGCGTCGTTGCACTGCGCTGACGTTGTTCTGGTTTACACATCATGAAAGCGCAAATAATGTGCCTTATATGTCTCCACACATACAGCTTAAACGATGCCTTCGATGACTTGCGTAACGCCGCATTTTTCGAGACGTGACTCCTGTGCTCTAAACTAATCAAAGCGCACACTTTGCATAATCCTTGTTGTTTTTCCTGTGTCCTCCCCTCACTCACTACTCCTTCGGGAGTCTGTGAGGTTAAATAAATAAATAAATAAATAAATAAATAAATAAATAAATAAATAAATAAATAAATAAATAAATAAATAAATAAATAAATAAATAAATAAATAAATAAATAAATAAATAAATAAATAAATAAATTCTGCGTGGCTCCTTTTCAAGTTGCCATAGCCACTGTTACGTACGGTGATCGCAGTCATAGAAGCTGGCTGGATATTGTCTAGCGAAACACATTAGAAAAAGTACTTCCCGGTCTAGTTATTTTTTAAACACAGGCCAACTAAATACCTTTGTGATTCCCTACTCAGGTGACTGCAGAAGTTTCTCAATCTTGCTAGATCGGCTACAAATATACTACCCCCCAAACTAAAAACACAGAAACAGAAACATTGATTGATCCTGGTGCAATTCTTACGGGCTCTATGCGTCGCACAACTTACCGTTCGGCAGCCACAAACATAAGAAAAAAAAGTTATCATGCGCAGCTTGCAAGTGGCCGAGGCTAGAGAGAAGTAAAGGTTTCCTCTCAAACCATCCGTCAGAAGCATCTAAACCATTCTAAGGATGAAAGACAGGATGTTTCAGAGCTTTCCGGTGCAGCAGTAAGTAGCACAGGGATTCTATAGCCGTAATCCTGGATGCATGAGGCACCTTCTGATTTAGAATGCAGAGTGGCGTGAGCTGCGGCGGCCAGGCATTTGCCACTCGCAAAGCATATGCTTGCTGCGATTTAGCGAGAACTCTCGTTGATGGCTTTTCCACAACATTTGATCATCAAACCAATAGACATAAATGACATATTTTTATGTAACAAAGCTGACTGGCAGATGCCGTACAGCTTAGCTTGATTACTATGATGAGAGGCATTTCCCCCGCAATTTACTTAGCACACCCATACTTTGTCCTGGGATAATCAAAGCTTCTAGCGTTGGCTGGACGTGATAAAATGGTATAAAGAGGTATTGTTCCCGAATGAACTGCACTGGATGGTCCAGTACGGGCGATCAAAAACTTACCTGAAGCTGCAAGCCGCTGACTCGAGAGAGAAACACCAGCAAGAGCACCGCTATATCTGATTGCAATGGGATAAAGCTGAAATGAAAAAAGGAAGCCAAGGCTTGGTCGGTGTACGGAATAAAACGGTACTTGCCTAATGAAGATGAAGACATGTCCCCATGCCATCACTGTGTTTTAACATGTCGCTAGTGCGATTCCGATACCGAAGCCAGGCAAGCCACCAGCCATTGAGAACCTACGACCGATCTCCCTCACCTCGTGTGTAGGAAAACTCCTAGAGCACATTGTTCTCAACCGGCTACAACCATTCCTGGAGGACTCAGGTAAACTTCCAATAACTATGATAGGATTCCCTCCACACCTCACAACTCAAGACATCCTACTTCAGCTGAAACAGGAGGTGACTGTGCCAGCGACACGCAACTCCCTTACCGATATCCTCGCCTTAGATCTTAAAGGGGCGTTCGATAACGTCAAGCATACAGCAATCTTACAGATGCTAAACACGCTGGGCTGTGGGGCTAGGACGTACTCCTATATCAGAGATTTCCTCTCAGATAGAAAAGTCATCCTGAAGGTCGGGGACCAAGCCACAAACCCTTCCTATACTGCGCGGGTGCGGCACGCCACAGGGCGCAGTGTTATCCCCTCCCATTTTCAATATAGCCCTAATACGCCTTCCGACGCTCCTCGATAACATCCAGGGGATCCGGCATGGTCTATACGCCGACGACATTACCATCTGGTCGTCCACAGGGTCCATCGGGGCAATGGAGAGCCGCTTGCAGGAATCGGCGGACGTGGTGAGCAACTATGGTAAGTCATGCGGCCTCAGCTGCGCCCCCCAAACGTCAGAGGTACTCCTGGGCTCACCGAGAAAGGAGCACGCATCCAACTCGATCACTATCGACATACAACTGGAGGGACACGCCATCGTTCCGTCTCAGAGCGTAAAGATGTTGGGAATGGTTTTTCAGTCGGATTGCACAAACACAATATTAATTAACAAGCTAAATACAACAGCCCAAGTTACCCACATGATCCGGCGAATAACAACCAAGACAAGAGGCATGGGGGAGGCGGACACGCTTCGGCTTGTTCAAGCCTTCGTCGTGTCTTGAAAAACTTACGCTATTCCACACACACTACTCAACGCGACCGAATTCAAGAAAATCAACACAATGCTCAGAAAGGCATATAAGCAGGCGATGGGCCTGCTGATCAGTACGTCCACAGAACGCCTACTACGGCTAGGAGTGCACAACACGGCCGAGGGGCTGATCGAGGCACATTTATCCATCCAGCGAACAAGGTTGGCGGTTACGGAAGCGGGGAGGTCCATCGTCTTACGCCCGGGGCTCTCTGCCCCTCTCAGCCATCCGCCGCCTCAGACTGTTAGCTTGCCCCATGACATCTGGAGCAACATCACCGTACCTCCTCTACCTCGCAACATGCACCCAGTGCACCACGCACAGCGAAGGGAGGCCAGGGCCTGGGCCATACACAAGCAATACGGGACTTTACCCTCTACAGCGTACACGGATGTGGGGTCTCACCCCAGACGCGCAGCCACAACAGCCACCGTAATCGTCAACAAAGAACATTGGAGCAGCATTTCGTTCACCCGAAACAATTCCCTCCAAGCCGAGGAAGCGGCCATAGCCTCGCGCTCTCCCAAGCAGGGGTTATAATCATAGTGACCGACTCCCAACAGGCGTGCCGCAACTTCGCTAACGGCAGAATTAATGTCACTACGCTCAAGGTCATCAATCAAAAACCGCCAACGAGATTAGCTGTGATCATCTGGGTGCCAGCTCATCACGGCATTCCTGCCAACGTGGTCGCCAACCACGTGGCTCAAGATTCGACCCACCGAGCCGACGCCGAGGAATTTGAACCCGAGCGCATGCACCCTCTAATCTCGTACCAAGACATCACACAATACTACAAGCTAACCGCAGAACATATGCACCCCGCACAAGTCACTACCTAGAGAGCAGGAGCGATTCCTCCGAGTTTAATACATTTAATGTATTAACCTCGGAGGTTACTACAGGTTCATACATTCAATACAGTATCAGTAGTAACACACTAGTAATACATTCAATACAGTACTAGTACAATACAGGTATCTACAGGTTAATACATTCCCTCACCCAACCAGAAATCACCTCATAGCCCCTACACAATTCTATCCGCAATGCCGCTTCTGCGCAGAGCCTGGGTCCCACAAGCACATAGTAGGGGGTTGCAGAGAAGCACCACTCAATCCTCCGAACCCTTATCACACCAACTAGCTTTGGGAGACAGCCTTGGCTAGCTCCGACCTCGAGGATTAGCAACTGCTGATTGCGAGGGCCCAGGACGCCCGAGCTCAAGGCATTCTGGAATGAGGACGCCTCTCCAAAGCTGCATTCACCTAATAAAGATGTTGGTTCTCTCTCTCTCTCTCTCTCCGCTACCACGGCGCCCAAGCCTTTGCTGTACCGCCGTGCATATTTAGTCAGCAGATGTTTCGGGCCGCTGAGTGCTCGTCCTGTCATTCCTTTCTAGTGCCTTGCTTCTCAACCCATTCTGGTCCGAATTTTAATACAGAACTATAAAAATTATATTTCGTGCAACTTCATGAGAAAAAGTAGGCAGACATAACGAAAGAATTATCAGTGCCGTTTTTGGCAACATAACCAAGGCCTTTATCGTAGTCTGCCAACAAATCAAGGCGTTGAAGAAGGCTTATGGTTCTTCGAACTTCTTAATCTGAATCATAAGGGTATGAAATATAGTAAAACAAAATTAGTAGCCCCTCCCCTGTCAAAGAGATGGGGGTAAGCGAAGGCTGTTGTGAGTTTCTTCGGTGTTCCTCCGAACGAATTGTACTGACGAGTACCACGTTATGCTCGAACCACAACCGGTCACGCACTGCAGCTGGCTCCGAAGTTCCGGTTGAGAAACTCGCGTTGAAACCTGCCCGTCGTACCGGGGAAGTTGGCGCTAGCTTTGCCGACGCATGCACCACGGTTGTCGGGTTCCTGAAGGGCAAGACTACGCTGACGTTTGGCCTCAACATCGCGCTCCCGCAACTCGGGGTCGGCGTCTCTTGACTGACATTTGGCCTCAACACTGCGCTCCCTCAACTCGGGGTCCGCGGTTCTTCGCTGAAATTTCGCCTGGGCTTCGGAAGCCCTCACGCTAAAATCGGCACGTCGACGACGAGCCCTTTTCCGAGTGCGTCCATTCTGGATGGATTTTCATGAAATGGCTTCAAAATTAAATCTGTCCGTTGCGTAAGACAATGAATGGCTCATTCCCCCTTAGGCAACGGCTCATACCCCCGTAAACGCGGCCTCCCCATTACGACGACACAAGAGAAGTTAGAGAGAAAGAAAACATTTATTTGAACCATCGAGATCGTTGCTCTTGAGGTCGAGTAGGCGATGTCCTCATTCCAGGATTCCACTGGCCATGGCTGCTCGACGAACCTGCTGGACGAGCGCTTGATGGCCCGCCAGGGTATCGCCGTTCAGCTCTACCTGCCACCGCTCAAATGACGTTCTAGGGGTCTTCAAGTGTTCAGCTTTGCCCCCGCACCTCCACGAGATGTGAAATTCTACGCTGGAAGGATTAGCGGCAACTGAGCCAGCTGTAGAAGGAGAAGACGACGACGAACGCGGGAACAGTGGCACGAGCCGACCACCTGTGCAGCTCTGAGAACAGCTGGTTCTTAGCGTTACATCGCCGGCGCGGGCTAGCGTATACAAGTGAAAAATATTTCAAGGCCATTTCTTTGCCACCCAAGGTAAGTGGTCTGCCTCAGATTCCAAACATTCATTATGTTCCAAAGATTGCACAAAGAGAACTAACCTGCGCTTCATATAGCACGTGGGCTTTTCGAAATATCAGGGAGTACCACGTTTATATGCAGCCCCAAATCAACAAGTTGTGTAGTTACAGTGACCGATGATCAGATGTCCAAGTTCTGCGTTGGTGTTTGTTTTTCTCCACTTCGGATATATTTTGTAAACGTTCTGATTCGTACAGCAATCGTTGAACCAAAAAATAGTTTTAACGCTGGTTCTAATATCTCTTCACAATCAATTAGCCCGACCAGACTGAAGATTGTATCAAAATGTCGAGCATTAGTTTTAAAATGTGATGTTATTTGGCTCATTGTGCTATTTGATTATATTATAATTGACGTAGGCCCTTTATAGTTTGGTCGGTGCAAACTTTTATCCCTCTCCGTCTCATTTAAAGGTAAATATTCCTTCAGCTTTATAGAAAACGAAAACAGTGAAATTTATCAACGTCACATCAGTGCGGGAGCAATTCTGGATGGCTGTACAAGCACGCCAAGGCAAAATAAAACTGTAACACCGCAGCGACATGCGACTTCAGGCAGTACAGACGTCAAGTCACCCGAGCAAACTGCATTCAGCGTATTCGTCTAGTGCAATCAGCCACACAGAGCCGCAGACGGCGCTGGAGTAGGGGTCACAGTGAAAGGGAATTCCCCATGTTACAGAACACGTACGAAGCGCAGCAGCAGAAGCCCCGAGGCAATACGAGTAGAGCGCGGCGGCATTAGGGAATGATACGCTCTGCAAATACCGAGTCCGGGAAGGGAAACGTCGGCGGCTGAGACCGAGACAGTTGTCATTCTGCGCGTAATCCAATTTTTATGTTAGCTCGTCAGTCGTCGAGTGGGCTATTGCGTCCACTTGTTTGCTTTTTGAGAGAAGACTATCGAACATTTCAGAAGTGATAGTTGCGCAAGAAATTCACCGCATTCACCCTCTCTTCTTTCTCTATTTTTCGCATCTTTTAATTCTCCTGTGTCCCTTCCCCAGTGTAGGTTAGCCAACTAGACATTTTTTTCTGATTAACTGGTTAGCATCCTTGCATTCTATCTTTTTTTTTGTCTCTCGTGTTCACTATTCTGCTAACTAGTATACAAATGCAGAAACCATGACTATCCGCGTTATAAAACGTCTCCAGTTTTACCTCTAAATTTAAGACAATCCACTGCGATGGTTTACTTTGACTGTGGCGTTCTACTGCCGAACACCAGCTCATTGGTTCGATTGCGAGTCACACATTCCAGTGGAGTGGAATGCGAAGAAAAATTGGGCGAACTTTCCGCGGAATGTCGGCTTAGTCACCACGTGGTGTAAAGCTTCCGAGACGTCCAAGTGTGCATAATGCGTGTCGCACTGACGAGACGATGGCGGTGAAGATGACAGAGACTACGACGGTGACAACGATGTCTGAACGACGACGGCATGACGTTGTCTCTTGCAGGTTTGGGCTAACTTGGTTTCTATCATTCGTTCACGCCTCCGTTCTCATGCTTGCTTTGGTTTGGGTGACGCCACCTGCGATCCCAGCGCCGCGCTTCGAGGCCAGATCGCCAAGGGACCCTACATGAAACGGCATTTTTCATGTGGGCTCCCTAAGATCGCCCACCGATAAAAACCGCGGAAGGTTCCGCAAGAAACCTCTCACTTCAAAGCGCACGTGCAACGCCAAAACCGTCCAGTTTCTAAGCTTCAATTATTGACGGTTTCGATGGCGCATGCATCGGTAACGTTCCCTAAAGTTCACTGACCAAGAATTTCATTTTCTGCGCATGCCGTGACAGTTTTCGTCTCTTCGGAGTTCCTGTGCGTGCTCTGTCTTGTTTCCTTGTACGCTTTTGATTTGGTAAAGTGGTTTACGTTATCTGTGATGTGGTGTGTTGAAGGTACTCAAGTTGGGATCAGCGAAGGAAATATATCATTGTTGATAGTAGCACCTGTCTATCTGTCGCACCTTCTTTTCTCCTCGTGTTTCTTTGCGTTTAACTGTCTTATTCAAGATGAACCTACACGCTCGCATCGCTACCCTTGTCGGCTACCAAGATTGTACCCCCTAATCAGCGCCGCAGATACGTCGGTAGAAAAGAGAGAAAGAAGAGATTATTCTGTACCGATAGGTTTGGCATGCTACGCCATGGGAGTGGTGCGTTCATTGATATAAACTCGGCGTGAACAGGAGCGGTATCCCGTACCTCGTCAATCTCCTCCATATTGTCAACGGCTATGTCGTGAGCTCTGATTGCCTCAAAGAGCTGTTACGGTCTCTCTGATTAGCTCAAAATGCCAACGTTGCGTTTGGTGACAAGGCGTCATTCGACAGTGTCCACAGTTCAAGTCAGAAATAAGGTCAAGACAGCTTGACCAGACAGATTCTTCTTTACCTACAGGTAGCCAATCCCACCTGTAACATCTTTGAGGTGTTGCGATTTCTTTTCATTTCTCTTTTAACAGCGGAGCTGTTTAAGTCGGCCATTATTCCGTTAGTGGTCCACAAAAAAATGGGGACCGACACTGGCGGTAGTGCAGAAAGGGTCCAAGCGCAATGGCACATACCTCTGTGAAGTAGCGAAGGTGTTGAAGCCTCGCCCAAATACGTGACCAATATCTTGTGATAGCCAATCGATAGCCAATCAATAGTTAATTGATAATCGATCAATAATCAATAAATTGCGGGAAATACTGGGGATGACTTGGTAGTGCTTAGCATAGCCCAAAGGCCGGGACTAGCTAGGTGCCCATCAGCTCCGCTGTCTCTTTAGCATTGCGCGTCCAGTGCAAGCTACGTAACCTTTTTTTTTGGCATTTCATTTTTTATTTTATTTTTTATTTTATTTGAAACTATACCATCAGGTAAAAAAATATTCGGTGGATGTAAAGCAAGTTCTCGCATGAGTTCTAGATATGACATGTCCAATAGATATAGTAATATAAATATTCCGTCAGATCCCGTTAAACATTCATGGCTATTCCGGAGGTTGTGAAGGGTGACGAGGCGCAAGAAGAACCAGTATACTTTCGCTCTCTCTTCTAAGACGTGCATTAGTGACGTCGAGCGAACACCTCCCGGCACGTGCTGTCGAGGGGCGGTTTACGTGCTGCCGTCGAAGCGTTGGCCAACGATCTCCGCCCTTTCACCTGTGGCGGCCGCAGGGGAGGACCGCTGCAGATGTGCTACACCGCTTATAGCTGTTCTGTTCTCTACCGAATTACGCAACGACACAAACAACAAACACAACCCGAATATCCTCATTGCGTAAAATAAACGCCTTCAAGCGCATCATTCCTTCAATAAAGCAATAGCTTTCCCGATGTGATCGGCTTTTCGCTTACATGGAGAATCATCGTCGACGGTTTCTGTGCAATTTTTGATCGAGTAAAACTTGTTGGTGTGTTGCAATGTTGTTAGCTTTTATGCGATATATTTCCAGCTTTCTCTTGCGATACGGTGGTGACGTAGATGTAGTGTTCCATCCCCTTCACTTTTCTGTAAATAAAAAGGGTGGGTTGGTCCTTTCTATTTACGGTCTTGCGAATGAAAGGCTGTAAACTACGAGTAGGCTATTCTCGCAATAATCTTATTCCTGGACTGCAAGAGAGAGAGAGAGCAAGGAGAGGAAAGGCAGGGATGTCAACCAGAAGAGCATCCGGTTTGCTACCCTGCACTAGGGGTAAGGGAAAGGGGAGATAGAAAGAAAAAAATAGGGAGAGAATGAGCACTGAGTACACGTGGGACGATGTACAGGGACACTATAGGCGCTCTCTTAAACCGGTGCACTTCAAATACAGTACGCAACGCTTTTTGTGCCAGTGACGGGTGTAGCCACGGTTGGACTGCAACAATTAAAAACGAAATGGATACCTGCGGCTTAGTAGAACGTGTGACTTTGATTTTACGCACGTGAATTCGCTCTTATCGCAGCCAACAGCTAAGCTTTTTCAGTATTTTACCCATTTTCTTCAATATGACAGCGCCAGAATTATAGACACGACCAGCAGCAGTCATGGGCGTTGAGCAATCTACTTTTAATGAACTGAAAATCACGACATAGTCAGCGCGGCCTCTGAGAGGTCTACATTTTTTTATAAGCTCCATTGGCACCTGAGAGCCAGCAAATAATTAGAGAATCGACCTGAAAAACGGTATGGAGGCTAATTTTAGCTGTCCACTTGCTACTACATTAAAAACTCGTTAATCTAAATGACGCAACGCGCGCAGCGTCAGCTTGCAACGTGTGCGGACGGTGTGATTACTTAGAGACTTGCCAAACATTGATGGCACTGCTGGTGATTGAAGCTGCCCTTCTTCGTTCAGGAGAAAAGTTCGTGAAAGTTCCTTTGTAGCTTCGCGTGCTACACTCGGGTGGGCTCTTTCCCTTTCAGGAGTTACGTACGTATCACAGATTCCAGCTGCTATCTTGGCGACGACCTGACGACAACACATCATTAATGGGCTCTCTTTAATGCGATTAGCATTCTTTGCCTATATATACTTCAGACGTTTTGAGCCTATCTATCTATCTATCTATCTATCTATCTATCTATCTATCTATCTATCTATCTATCTATCTATCTATCTATCTATCTATCTATCTATCTATACGATGTGTCGTCACTAGAGATGCGAAGTGCGGAGAAAACGGGAAAATTCCGGGAAAAAAACTGTTTTTTTTTTTTCGTTTTTTTCGGCGCAGTTGGAAAAATTGGGCAAAATTTTCGCGGGGAAAAACGTACAGAAATAAAAAATTTGTCGCAGTTTCACCCGAAAGGCGAAGCACCAATTGCGATAGCAAATTAGTAGAGAGCTAGCTATACGGAGTAAGGATGGTAGTTTTATCAGCTGTATAAACTTGGACATGCAGCAGCACCAGCAACGCGCATAACTGTTGTCGACACCGTCGACGTTTTGCCCGCGTTCGCACCGAACGCGCGCGGCGTTTTTATATAAATACGCATTTGGTGCCGCAGCTAAACGTCGCCTCCCCTCCCTCCCTCCCGTCCCCCCACAGCCTTTCGCGCGACGGAAAAAGTTGCGTTTGCTCTCTATATATGGAAAGAGACGCCTACTTCTGCAGCCCTTCAGGGAGCACGGCGCAGAACGCGCGTTTGCTCTCCGACGTGCCTTCGCTCCCTGTGAAAGCGCGCGTCCCTCGCCCCCTTTCACTCGCACATACAGCGTCCGGAGCGCGGCGACGATTTCATCGCCGTTGACGTCATACGGAACCTCACGGCGACGGCGACGCCGACGGCAGAAATCTGCTTTGGAGTGTCCATATAATTGCTATCGCAATAAAATTAGGCAACACCCAGCGTTGAACGTGAAAGCGAAACGCAGAACGCGAAACCGAACCGTCGCACATGATACCGAAACACCAAGCGACGGCTGACCACTCGCCATCGATATCACATAATGTCAGCTCCAGCGTCAGCGTGGCTTCGTCATTCGGGTGCGGTTTCTCATGTTTTGGTGCCCGTTATTGTTCAATTTTGATTGTTCAATTTGGTAATTCAATTCAATTTGTTTGTTATTGTTCAATTTGATCTTGCGTGTACTTGTGCAACCTGTGGCGGAAGTCCGCATATGAAGCCGTGTGGAAGCAGATTCTGCAATTGTACGGCCAATTTCCGACGTGTGAATGCGCTTTACGGTCGGGGAGACATCTTGATCCATGTTTCCATAGTCGAAGCCACGACGAAATAGCCACAGAAGAGACATTTCGGTGTTCTTTGTTTTAGCTGCCGTAACAATTCTAAGAAGCCGCACCCGTTCACAGGGAACTGAACGCGTTGCGGTGATGCTTCTGGCTTGTCTTTGATTTGTTAAACCCTGCATTCGTTTGTGAAAAGGCAGAAAGCATGTCACTTCTGTTATTTACATAATGAGAGTTATGGATTTTTACATTTAGCAATAAACTATTGACCGTATGCTCAAGAAAATTTGTTCTTTTCCATTTTTTCCAAAATTTCGGGGAAAAAAACTGGAGAAAAAACAGGTTTTTTCCGATTGGTCAAAATTTCCGGAAATTTTGCATCTCTGTCGTCACCGTCCTCGTCGTCTTACTGCTGTCGTCACAAACACGCAGGCGTGCTCAACTACTCGATTTACGCGAAGCACGTTGGTCCATCTGGTAACTATAATGAAGAACCCCAAACCATGTTCAAGCAAGAAGACGCCTGCTTGTTTTGTTTTTTTTTTTGTTTTTTTTATCTTAATAAATGTTTCTTCTCCTCCTCCTCCTCCATGTTCGATAGCCAGCTCGCCGCAAAATGCTTCGCATAGCATCGATTCCCCCAGTGCGTGGGGGGTCCATTATTTTTCTATCTAACTGGGCTCTGTCCTCCTCTTTTCCAGCAAAACAAACAACACCAATGAAAGTATGCCGCATAGTCAACGGAAAAAGCTTGTTTTCCCCAGAGCGACATTCTCTCTGCTTACCTGCTAATGTAAAACACACCACCTGTCCTGTTTACGAGACAGCACGCGAGAGAAGCATCGACTCGAAGAAACGCTACTTATTCGATGCCGCAAGCTTTGTTCCAAGGCGTACGCGAGGCGAAGCGACGCCTACCGAGTCTCCTGGGTGTCCTAACACCGAATGAAAGCAGACGACGCGGGAACAGAAGTCGTGGTGTTTGCAGAAAACACCGATCCGGACGGGAGTCGGAAAGCGACGATGGTGCAGCGCAAAGGACAAGAAAGTAGTAATGAGAAAAAGATGGCTGACGCCGACAGCCTTTGTCGTAACGAAACGAAACAGCGAAGAAATCCCTCTGAAGAAATGGCATTAAGTCAGCGAGTGCCGGCGTCGGTGAACAGAGGAAGTATCAAGCCGGTGTGACTCGGGAAAAGAAAAAAGGGTGACAGGCGAACATTGCAAAATGGGACAAGGAATAAAGAAGCAGGGGTCGCCTCGATAGACGTCAAGTTTGTACCTTTGGGTTAACAAAGTTGACCGTTTTTCGCGGTAATGGTAAGGCAGCAAGGAAGCCAGACTTGGTTTAATGCACCTGTATGCGGACGAAACGTCAAAACGCAGCTACGAAAGAATTATTCCATATTGTCTAAATTATCACCACTTAAGAGATAGACCTGTTGCTTACTACTTCTAATTTGTTTTCGGGCTAATGATATTATAAACTATATTAAGATAATATTCAATGCGCCGTTATAAACTCATTGATGTAGAAAACTATTTCATGGGAAGTGTGCAGAATTTCGATATTTTTGTTTCGTGCTAAGCGACAAAACTGTAGCTTATTTCCATCGAGAACAGTGCGTACGAAGACGAAGAAGAGCAGAAAAAGAAACAAGAAAGGCCATTATTTATTTATTTATTTATTTATTTATTTATTTATTTATTTATTTATTTATTTATTTATTTATTTATTTATTTATTTATTTATTTATTTATTTATTTAGCATCACAATGTAAAACATGGGAACGCCGCATCAAAGGGCTCCCCAATAATTTTCGCAATCTGGGTATTTCTAGCATGAAATGAAGGACGGTGCATGAGCGTTTGCTTTAAATGAAGTAAGAGCGCATACGAGGAGAGGACAAGTGGGATGAACGGACGAGGCGCCGTGCGTAATTCCAACTCCACTGGGATGGGACCGCCATGGACGGACCAGAACCCGTGACCACGGGATTAGTAGTAGAGCGTCATAGTCACTGAGCCAACACGACGGGTAAGTAAAATTGGTGCTGTGATGCTTCTCAAGTGCATCAATTTTCGGAAGTTGCAAGTTCATGAAATATTTTACTACGCCTCATAAAAACTCTGTTTCTAATAGTTCCTGTATAATTGAACTTCCTCTGTCAACGAAACATCATCAAGTTATTAAAATCTGCTTAACAGGTTGTCAAGTGCTGCATTTCACATGCGCTTGAAATAGGGAAGCTTAAGGTAGTCTACATTTTAAGTGCAACCAACTCGCGCCAAAGCCGGCAGGCGTCTTGGTGTCCTTATCAAAAACCGTTACGTGCGGCGACGTTTTCTCTCAGGAAGTAAGGAAGGAAAATAAGTGGTGAAAGGCAGAGAGGTTAACCAGGTTAAGTGTCCTGTTGGTTACTCTGCACAGGGGGGTGGGGTAAGGGCAGAAAAGATTAGAAAGCAAGAGAAGATCAAAAAGAAGAGAAAAAACAAACAAAAAACACATCAGTCCGCACAATTCTATAGTTTTTCACTAAGTCCTATTTCTTTTAAAAAGCGCACTAGCGCTTCTAAAGCAGTTCGTTCCGACGTCGGCTGGGACGAGGGACCAAGAACTGTGGCTTCCGTTAGGGGACGGCTGTCTATCTTGTCGAGCGTGGTTCTGAGGACTTTCCTATGTACACTAAAACGACGACAATCACACAGAAGATGTGCTATCGTCTCTTTGCACCCGCAAATTTTCTCTCAACTAGTCAAAAAAGATAAAGCAGGCACATAAGCACCCCAGAGGGTATGCCATTGTACTGATTAGTTTATTTTAAAGGGCATATCTTTCTTTACTGCTGTCGCCTGTTTCCGTGGTGGTCGTACTTTCCCCACCGATAGAAGGACGTTGATGCGAAATGCATGTGCAAATCTCGTTGCGGGGCAGGTTCTTCGTCAAACGCCAACTGTTCTAACTCTTTAGGACGTAGTACGTTCTGTCCCGCGAGATATTTCGGGATGCGATATTTCGGGGTGCGGGAAGGACGGACCACCTCTCCTCCCGCCACCCTCTCCCCCCGGTGGTGGCTGCGAGAGAGGAGGATGGCGCCTTCCACTCCCACCGCTGGAGACAACACACGCATGACAAATTGGCTTACATGTACAAGCCACTTATACGTCCTCCACCGATGTGCTGATTAATGACTGTTCCCCACGGAATTGAGAAATGCAACAACAAATGCTACCGAAATGTCCTGACTATCTTCGAGCGCACCATTCCTTTAATAAAGCGAATATAGCTTTCTGTACAAGACTATTCGCTTACATTGACATTCATTGTCGATGCTTTCCGCTCATTTAGTTTTTAGTCTGAATCAGTGAAGTCCGAATAAAATGAATTAATGAATGGCCGCACATAACACTGCCCCAGGAGCACTATTTTGAAACGATTTATTTAATTTTTCCTTCTTTTGTTATCCCTTGCGCTGATTGACTGACCTGTGTGACATCGGTGGCGTTAAAGAAACGAAGGGCTCGAATATATGTAAATAAGAAAGTGTAATTACACAGTCCTGCTTCAGTTGCCATATTCCTTAACGATCGAATTCATTTTTCATTCTTTTTTTTTTCGTATCATTCACCTTGTCGACTTACCGAACCCGACAACAAGGGCGTTGGTGGCGGGCGAGTCAACGAAAAAAAAACACGAAAATAATAAAAAATAACATGTACCGTTACAAAAGACAGCCCCTGGGTTTGTTTAGCGTTTTCTCATGATTGTTCCTCGCGAGACCGACAGTAAATGACGTAACAACGAAGCCACAAAGCTCAAGGCGATGTTCTCTCTTTCTTCCTGTGAGAGGAAGGTCTGGCATTCGCGAGATGACTATGTATGGTAATGAAGCCGCGGTTCCTCGGAGACCAAATTTTTGTGCCCACACACGCACGACAGCTCTTTTCAGCAACCTTACACGGCGTCGGAGCCGTGCGGTAAAACATGAGTCGATGCGGAGGAAGAGGGGCTCGTCTTCGGCCGAGCTTTGATCTCGACGCTTGAATATCTCGCCGCTCTCGTGATCACACGCAACATAGAGAAGAGAACAGGAAGTGCTCCTGGGGCGTTTTTCGTTTTTGCTGTTCTTTATTTCCCAGCTGTGAACGGGGCCCCCGTAATGCGGCCAATATCCTGAAAAGCGATGGCTGTTGCCGCAAGCTGCTTTTCTTTCGCGCCCAGTGAGGATCGGGGGAAGTAATTTAAAGTAGGCGGGACTGCAGCCGGTATTTTCCTTTGTCTGCTTCCATTGCTCGACATAACTTTCACCACATGTTAAGGCTGTCTCTCGTTTCCTCGCCAGCTCCTTCAATGGCCACCAATTACTTTGAAAAGAACCTGCCTTTCTTTTAGTGAGCCACGTCGTAACTCAATATTTTTCGACGTATCATCTTATCGCCATAATAGCCTCACGTTTCCAACTGCTTTTTTGCTGGCTTTGAGTGCTTCAACCATTCTTGCTCTCTGTACGTAGAATACATAGCCAGAAAAGAGCAATGCAGCGCGCACTTGAATCGTCCACTGGCGCTCGGCGATGGCTTTTACACCGAGTCACTTGTGCACCTGAAATATTATTGCCGTAAATAATTTTCAACTCATTCAACAGGTACAAAGGCATTGCCAAGGCACATAGGTTCTGTCAGTATGTGTCATGTCAAAATATCGTACCGCTACTTCGTCCCAGCTCTGTGTCGCAGGGTTAAATTTAACGTTAAAATATGAACCTACCAACCCAAACAAATATTGCGATAAATTATGCGTGGCTTTGGATGTCATAAAAGTAAGGGTGAGTAGAACTTGTTGCTGAGCGAGTTGGTTGAGATCTGAGGAATACATGGTTGCGCTAACAGGAAAACAGAGACTTAGAAAGAAACGTAGGAAACGATGGGTCGGGCGCTGAACTTTAACTGTTTTATTCTTACAGCAGAGCAGGAGGGATTCAACAAAAGCGCATGCGTGTGTCAGTGTCGTCTAAAGCGATTACACTGGCGTTTTTTAACAGCTGCATCTCATTATCAAGCAGTAAAACAGACGTATCACTAATACAACTCGTGCCGCTCTCTCTTTTATCTGATAAGCCTCCAAATGTTCTCTTGCTAACGTATCACCACTCCTGCCAATCATCTTAATGTCGCGCAGTAGTGGATCACATCTGCCGGCCAAGCAAACCATGCATGGTTTGCTCCCACATTTCAGCGGTATCTCATATATAACGCCAGTCGCACATATCACGTAAGGTCTGGTGTGGTTTTTCTAGCATCCTGCCTATTTGTCGACGCGGCCAATGCGCGGACACAGTCCAGCTAACTTGCATGGCGCCGAGAAAACAACAGGTACACGAAGCCTATTTGCGACTTTCTTCAAATTGTGGGAAAGTTTGTGGACATGCGGGCTTGCATCCTTTTTGGTTAGGGCTATGCTTTTTGTCCTTCATCTTCTGGAGCAATGTTTTTGAAACCGTCCCTATGACCGAGCTCGGGTAGCCGGCTGTCTGGTTGTCAAAGCTGGCCTGCATCGCGTGAGGGCACGACTTCATGAGAGCAGACTCAAGGCAAAGAGTGGCTATTTTAACTAACTTTGAATGCCCCGAATCGTACGATAGCTATTCCTTCTGTGCACGTGGGCTACGCTGCCAACAGACGTGGTTTTTTTTTTTTGTCAAAAACTAAAATCAGATCTAGAAACTGAAGATTACCATGGTAAGGGATTTGATGCGTAAAACGCATGCCCTTCCCATGTAGCCTAAAATCGCCTTAACCTCGTTAATGCACTGGTCAATGGTAACATCCTGGTTAGTTTTTAAACAAATTAAAAAATAATCAACGTATCTAAAAGCCTTAAGGTAACTGAACGAGAAAGTTTCTTGGCAGCAGTTAGTTAGCCAGTTTCTTTTAAATCATTTGAAATCATTGCAAGTGGATGATCCTTTCACGACTAAAAGCTCTAGAGATGTAATTGAATGCCTGAAAGGAAACGCCTCTATTGCATACGTTTTTTCTGTAGACGTAGGTGATTCGTTTTACTCAGTGCCTCAACAGGAAATGTGTGTCTCCGTTAGGGATTGCATTGACCGTAATGGCGCAGTAGCTTTTTCAGAATTAAATCCGGAGCCCTCCACTATGGCGTGTCTCATAATCAGAATTGGTTTTGGCACGTAAAGCCCCCAAAAGAAGAAGAAGCAGCTTTTCAGAATCTAGTGGGCTTATCTACTGACAATTTTATGGGTTTGTTGGAATTTTATCAAAAGTCTACTTTTATTTCATTTAACGACGACTTGGATGTACAACGGCAAGGAATATGCATTGGTTCCTGCGTCGCTCCTGTGCTCGGTGACATTTTCTTGGCGTCAATTGACCGCGACCTGCACTGTTCCTTTGACGATAGATTCTACCTTTAGGCTTTTATATACGTTGATGATTTTTTTAATTGGTTTAAAAAGTAACCTTGATTTTACCATTGACCAGTTCATTACCGAGGTCCTAGACGATTTTAGGCAAATATATATATATATATATACTTCCGCTTCTGTTTCCACTTCCGGTTCCGCTTCCGGCTTCCGGAGAACGCTTCCGGCGTTTTTCTCTCTCGTCCGTAGGTAGGGGCGCTGCATTGCACAAGGGCGTTTGTTCCCGACGCGCGCTCTCTTTATCTCTCGTCCGTAGCTGTGGTTTACCCGAATGATCCCCCGGTGATTCGCCCACTGATCATCATTCACTTCGTGGATATGCGGTGATATTTTTTCTTACGTGCTGGAACATGTCTCGGTCTAAATTCCAACTAGCCCAACTATCTACTCTAAATATCGGACAATAGTGTCACGTTCTCACAAAATTTAAAGGGCACCCTTTTACGGGGCAATTTCGCCGGATGATTTCGCGAAATCAAAGCATTTCATTTTATCGTGCACATTATAATATAATTGACGCCTTATTCATTTAGTCATCGCTAATGCACTGTGCGTACAACACTGAGTAAAAATATGATGTCCTTTTGTGAAGATGCAACTGTTAACTTGAAGGGAAAGAAACCTTGTCAAACTATAAAAAGATTTCTGAAAGACTTGAAAAGCAATATTGTTAATGAATTAAGCTGTGTACACGTCCTCGGGTTAGTCATCGAGTATCGCTTTTTTATAGTATTCGTGCAACCCATATGATATCGATAATTTATCCTGCTAAGAATACATTTCCTCAGCAAGGCAGCTTCCCCTATTGATAACAGCCGCTCCCACATAAAATAAGATCTCGATTTCATTTAGAGCGCACAGCGTTGTTAAGTTTAGAATTCTCCCTGCGGCTTTCGCCATTTTAAAACCGCCTGATCTTCCCGTGGAAGTGTACTCTGTTCCAGACATCAGGTGCAACGGTGTGGAGGCTAGAGATACTTCTTGCATGGGCTGCGTCCGCACTTAAAAATAGTTCTATGTTCTTGATCACAATTGTGCGAAACTATCCTTTATATACGCTCAGTATTGAACGAAAAAATATTTAATCCTTAGAAAGAAACAAACTGTCGTATAAGGCTACTAATGCGTTGTTTTAGATCAATTTGTTTTTCGTTGCTTTTTTTTTTTTAGGGGGGGGGGGTGGATTTTTTATTAGCAGCCCGTCGCGGTAGCCTCACGTGCGCGCTCGCGCGAGCAAACGCCGTTGTCGCCCAGCGAAGCATGGACGGAACACGCGGAGTGATAAATTTTCGTCACCGCGCTTCTTGCGCAGCTTCCACAGCATAGCACCTGATGTCAGAAACGGAGTATGGATCCGAGTGAGTGAGGGGAGAAAAAAGGCGGCTGGGGACTTTCTGGCGACCTAAGGACTTTCTGGCCGCCTAGGGATTTTCTGGGGTTCTCTTGGGGAACGATCGCCTTCAGAGCTCGGCAACGCTGGCCGAGCCAGCGTGCGCTCGATAGCTGATGGTGTTCCGAACAGGAAAAAAAAAACTTTGCACCGCATTTGCGGGGTCTCTGTTGTCTCAAAAGACTTGCCTCACGACGTTCCAAATTTTCTGATACTGGTTTATTGTTAAGCAGCTGGTCGTGCTTCGCTTTGAAAGCGAATAGCTTTCTTTCTTTGCCCCTTTCGCTCGTTTTCGGGGTTGGTGGTTCGACATCAACCGCCGGTGCGAAGACGACGATGCTAAGGACGCGCGCGCCACGGAGTCGCGTTCGTCATCGAACACCCGTGAGCCGCCCTCGGTGTCCCGGGTCAGCTTTGGGGTCATCGTTTCTAGGCGATGTGGTACAACAGCTCTACCCCGGCCGCCCTTTGCCCCGTGGCTGCAGGCAGCTGCCAAAGGCTCCATGACGGGACTGGAGAATGTCAGGTGCCTTCCACGCCGGCGTTCGCGCCGCTGGACACAACACGCATATCATGAATTGGGTAGTATGTTATAGCCACGTATACTACGTACCGCTGCAGACGTGCTGGTTAACGGCTCTAATCTCAACAAAATTACGCATTTTAACAAAAGTTACCTATGTATTCTTATCGTACCAAATGTACATATTCAAGCAAATCATTCATTTAATGAAGTAAATAGCTGTCTAGAAGAATATGGCAATTGGCTGCATTGACAATCATCGTCAATTGTTCGTGCACATTTTTTTAATTATATTTTTATTGCCGTTTCCCAGTTTGATTCTGACTAGGTGAAACTTCTGCGGCTGTGAATAGTATTTGAACGTTTGGTTGTAAGTCATTTTACTTAGATAGGGCAAGTGCCGCTTGACTTTCGTACGTCATTATAGCAATATTCGGCATTGATTCGTTACGCAATTCTTTATAGTGCGGTGGATGTCTGTGAGGTCCTGCGTCAGTCCTCCGCAAGGATACCGGTTGAATAGCTTGACGGTAGGCAGATATATCGTTGTTAATTCGGGCGCGTCGTGTTATCGTATTTTCCATCAATAATAGACAGAAAACAAAGATACAAAAAATTTTGACGGCTGTGAACATAACTAAGCTTGTCTATCTCATTGGTTTATGCTTTCGAGACATTCAAAACAAATATTTAGGGCCCCCGAACCGAAATGGAAACTCAGTCTAAGCCACGAAAGCCTTGGTGCTGTACTTACTCAAGCCAGGAGTTATGAGACACCCTTGGACCTTATAAATTCTGGAGCTTTATTTGGGCTTCGTTACTTGTTATTTCTATAACATACTCAGCTTCCATTAAGCTTACGACTTTTGATCGCTCGCTACCATCATGTATTTTCGTAAACACCCGTGAAAATGAGAACACCAATTAGAAATGCACATTTGTCTCCGGCACCGTAAGCGTCACCATTATTAAAAATCCGGCAACGTCCCCAGCACCTTACACCACATGGTGTGGGAGTGTCGAGAAGCAACAAGAACCCAGCTAGAGAACGTAACTACCGAAAAGAAATGGAAGGCCCAGCTGTCAAGCCCAGATTCCGAGGGCCAGTTAGCAATGGTGAAGCGAGCCCGGGAGATGGCCAGGGCCATCTCGGTTCACTGCCCACCAAGGGCGAAGAACACTTGGTTTGCTCAATATTGAAAGCTTACTCTATTTCTCCTCAAAGTTTGTAGACACTTGCTTGATTCAAGCCGCATTCTTCTGCCGTCATGACCCTCTTGTCGACCTGCACCCTAGTACTGTATACTACCTGCGAGGCAGATTTTGCTGTTTTTTAGTGTGTTAGCATTGATTTTGTTGTCACAAAGGTGCGCATAATTCAAGCGCGCGCTGCGCATCCGCCAAGGAGCACGTGGACCCCGCGGCAGCTTCGGTAGATGAGAGAGAGCGCATACGCTGCAGACAGCTGACGCGATCAACGTAGTCTAGAAACTTCGACAAGATGCGCGAAGGTTACGGTATCCAGAGAGAGGAGAGAGAGGGCGCGCGTCGAAACACCATCTCAGGCCCTGACAATCTGTGAGTAGAGGGAGAGAAGGCGAGCGACAGCCCGAGCGTGCGCCAACGGATGAGTCACCACCCACCTCGAAGACTTCGGCGGCCGCGGCCGAAAACGCGAGAAATGTGTAGAAGATTCCCAGGCTTTGTTCCTGTTATAGGAGCACGACTCCGTCAGGAAGTTCCAGAAACGCCGGTGAAGGCAATAAAAGCGCCGTGCGGGAATCAGAAGGGGGATCAGACCGCGCCGGTCTGATCCCCCTTCTGAAGAGATATGACGTGAAGACTGACCGTCCGCGGAAGAAGGGAATTCCTCGGCAAGCTAACCGACGAGTTCCTCGAGCGTCTGTATTTCCGGAAGAAGTTCCTTCTTCGAGATTTGCCTAGAGCTACGCCGAGAACGTCTCGCTCAAGACCAGCACGGGTCAATACGAGTGGACACTTTGTACTCCTATTCATTCTGTTCTGTACTTGTTGAACTCTTAGTGCTTGTTGTTAATTATTTTCACGAGCTTTATTAACACCTATCTGAATTGCATTGTGATGTACCTAGCCGAAATGTGTATCTGTGTATGTTCTGGTTAACCTGCCTGCCTTTCCTCTCTCGCTTGCTCTCTCTCTCTGTGTATGTAACTGCCTTATTTGAAGAGTATATTTTGTTGTGTTTTGACAACTCTGGGCTCTAACTCGGTCTTTGGACCACAACCGGAGTTCGCTGGCGCACCAGAGGGCCCGTAATTGCCACGACACATAAAAAAATAGTAGTAGATTTTCACGCGAAAAATCTGTAGAAATCAGTAGATTTTTAATTTCAATTTTTGCACTCAGTTGAGGAGCCCACGAATTCATCGCTTATATTAGCACTCTGTTGTAGTATTGTAGCTTCTAAGAAATAGTACAAAATCGACCCAGAGATTCTTGGCGATAGTTTTGAAACACCCGGGGATCTAGAGAGCCGTTCTCAAGTACAAATTTAAAAACGGTGAAGTCCTCCGATGGCCTTTTCAAAGGCGTCAGATGGTAGTTAGTACCTGAAAGCTTGAGAGTATAGTATCTTCCAGACAGGGGTAATTGGAGATCACTGGGAGAGGCCTCCGTGCTGCAGTGGACGATGATGATCCAGAAATAAGAAAACAGGAATCCCTTATAGCTCACGCAAATAAACTAATAACGTAAGTAAGTGGGGTCCTATTCTTCTACAGAACAGAGTAGGCGCTCGAAGCGCCGCATGAAAAGAGTCATTGGTTCTGGTTCGATAGTGTTGGTTTCATTGCTGTGGTTTCATAGTTGTGGGGTACGGTAGTGCACCCACTTTCACAAATTCACTACCTCACCTTTTCCTCACTTTGCTCAAAGACAGAGGTAGCGCCACGTTTGAGAGTCTGGAAACGCGAGAATGTATGTTAACCTCGAAGCCATACCGGCGTTTTTTTTTTTTTTTTTTTTTTTTTGCTCGCTAGGTGGCATCACATTAATATAAACTCTGTACTGAAAAAGTAGCAGCTTTTGCTTTCGCTTCTGTAGAAAAGCAAGAAAATCAGTAGATCCAAGCGCTTTATGACTGAATCAGCAGAAAATTTGAAAAATTCGTAGATCTACTGATAAATCAGCAGCCGTGGCATCACTGGGCCCGTCATGAATTGTCCTCGCTTTCGTGGGGTTATTTTCGGAAGCTGAAAGGTCGGCTTTGGAATTTTGCCCGGCGTTAGCGCCTCGTTCATGGGGTGTGTGACAGGTGTCAAAGTGGCAGAAACATGTGTGTGAAGTGTGGGAAGCCGGTCAAGTGCAGAAGTAGAGAGGGGGTGGGAGAGCTTGGAAGAGCTTGTGCGTATACGGGGTGGTCATTTCTGGGTTACCCGCCGCGGAGGCTTAGCGGCTGTAACTCTAATTCTGTAACTCTAATAGTCCACCGGTTATCCAACCTACGCATTACATGGCCTACCCAGCTCCATTTTTTCCTCTTAATGTCAACTAGAACATCGGCTATCCCCGTTTGCTCTCTGATCGACACCGCTCTCTTCCTGTCACTTAACGTTAGGCCTAACATTTTTCGTTCCACCCCTCTTTGTGCAGTCCTTAACTTGTTCTCGAGCTTCTTTGTTAACCTCCAAGTTTCTGCCCCGTATGTTAGCACCGGTAGAATGCAATGATTGGACACCTTTCTTTTCAATGACATTGGTAAGCTCCCACTCAGGATTTGGCAATGCCTGCCGTATGCACTCTAACCCAATTTTATTCTGTAAATTTCCTTCTCATGATCAGGGTCCCTGTGAGTAATTGACCTAGATTAACGTACTCCTTTAGAGACTCTAGAGGCTGACTGGTTATCCCGAATTCTTGTTCCCTTGCCAGGCTATTGAACATCATATTTGTCTGATGCATATTAATCTTGAACCCCACTCTTACACATTCTCGCTTAAGGTCCTCAATCATTTGCTGTAATTCGTCCCCATTGTTGCTGAATAGGACAACGTCATCTGCAAATTGAAGGTTGCTGAGATAATCGCCGTTGATCCTCACTCCCAAGTCTTCCCAGTCTAAGAGCTTGAATACTTTTTCTAAGCTTGTAGTGAATAGGATTGGCGAGATTATGTCTCCTTGCCTGACCCCTTTCTTGATAGGTAACTTTATACTTTTCTTGCGGAGAACCAGGGTAGCTGTGGAATCTTTGTAGATATGTGCCAAAATATTCACGTATGCCTCCTGTATTCCTTGATTACGCAATGCCTCTAAGACTACTGGTATCTCTACTGAATCAAATGCCTTTTCATAATGTATGAAAGCCAATAGAGAGGTTGATTGTAATCCGCAGATTTCTCATTTACCTGATTGATGACATGGATATGATCCATCGTAGAATACCCCTTCCTGAAGCCAGCCTGGTCTCTTGGTTGACTTATGTCAAGTGTTGCCCTGACTCTATTGGAAGTTGTCTTGGTGAATATTTTATACAATACTGAAAGCAAGCTAATGGGTCTATAATTCTTCAGTTCCTTAACGTCTCCCTTCTTATGGAATAGTGTAATGTTGACGTTCTTCCAGCTCTCTGGTACACATTAAGTCGTGAGGCATTACGTATAAAGGGCCGCAAGCTTTTCAAGCATGATATCTCCTCCACCTTTGATTAAATAGATTGTTATTCCATCTTCTCCAGCAGCTTTTCCCCCGGTCATGCCTTGCAACGCCCTTCTAACTTCATCGCTAGTTATAGAAGGAGCCTCTGTATTCTGTTCACCCCTACTTCGAATGAAAGTAGCTTGGCTGCTCTGGGTACTGCACAGGTCAGTATAAAATTCTTCCCTTGCTTATACTATGTCATCGAAATTGCTGATGATATTACCCTGCTTATCCTTCAGTGCATACATTTTGCCTTGTCCTATGCTTTCTTCTCACTGATTTCATGCTGCGTCCATATTTTACGGCTTCCCGAATCTTTCCCGCTTTATAATTTCGAATATCCCTTACTTTCTTCTTATTGATCAGTTTTGACAGTTCAGCGAATTCTATCTGATTTCTCGAGTTTGAGATTTCCATGTTTTGTCGTTTCTTTATTAGGTCCTTTGTTACTTGTGAGAGCTTACCTACTGGTTGCCTTGGTGCCTTACCTGCCACTTCAATTGCTGCTTCTGAGATCAGCCTGGTTACGGTTTCATTCATTACCTCTATGTGGTCTTCATCTTCCTGCTCTAAAGCAGCATACTTGTTTGCGAGCACCAGCCTGAATTATTCTGCTTTTACCCTTGCTGCGCCTGTACCCTTACCCCGTACATAGTGCAACTGATGGTGGTCTGCTCCGGACAGTGGCACTTCCCTTCTCGAAGAGGCAGGACGTTTGCCGATGAGTTCCTGAACAACGCTTTGTGACGAGGTGAACGTGGTTTAGACCATATATCCGGGACCTCAAAGAGGTGGGACGTGCTGGTAACGCACTTGTCTCGCATTTACCGCTAAATTGGCACAGAATTTTTTTTTATGTTTTGTTCCAAGTGGTCACTACGAAAAGCATCACGCAGAGGATGTTTTGGGTATTGTGGGGTAGTTCCCCTTGTGGCTTGAATTCTGTCCGCTTTATTGAATTTTCACATGGGAGTAATATGCATTTTCCACTGATAACATGTGCACGTGCGAGGCACGCAGAAAAATATCATGCATAGAGAAAGTAAAGCGGCGCCCTTCACAAATATGGTGCGCCGATTTCATGTAGTATTTCTGACAGGAAGTGCGACACGTACTAAAAGGCATAAATGCCCCGTCATCGGGCGCGCTTGAGCCCAGATGGGAAAGAGCTTGGGTAATGCTCAAAATTGGTTTACATTACATCATCTTTACACAATACGTACCCACTTTTTATCTTTGGCTGTTTTCTGCACATTAAGTAAAGCGCAAAGATTGACATTGCATTTGATGTAGCTCTTTTTTATTCAGAAGAAAAGGTGGCTGTGCCCTTTGCCCAATGACGAACCTTGGCGTCAGGTGTTTTCCTATTTCACCTTGGACCTTTGTATTTGTACGCCCACCTGCTTGGTCTTCATACTGCAGTATACCCTAAATAAGAATAAAAATAAATAAATAAATTTGTTGTACATCCTATTGAAACATTCGACGAGTCGTGTCGTTTTTCTACTCCACTATATTTCTACTCCGCCATGTCTGACCTTAATTACTGATGCGGATTATATGAAAACGGTCAAACCTGTGTTGTGATATTGGCAGCTTTCTCATTAGTTTTACAACTAAGGACAGCTAACGTATATTTTTATAAAAGGTCTATGCAGCTTAATGTATATTATACAAATTAGGGACGAGAGAAACGCCAGTGTTTGCGAGCGCTCCTCGACTCGTCATCGTTCAGTGCCTGAGACGCTTGCGCACGCATTTTTCGCTTTTTCAGTGCACAGGAGAGAACGTCAAGAAGCTGGCCTCTTCAACTGAGCACGTCGACGACCGACCACGGTCACGAGTTTCATTGTTTGGGGTCCAAGCTTGAGATATACGGTCAGATACTTCAGATACACGGTCATCTCTAGCCATTTCGCAGGCCTGGACAGACGCCTTGACAGATGTCGCAAGGTGGTGTATACACACTTCTTCATCACCGCTCCTGTCATTTCTTGTTTCTGTTCGCCGGTGCAGAGTATGAGGCCAGAGAAAAGCCCCTCTTCAGTCTTCTTGCAAGCACATTCCCTGTTTCTCGAGCGGGTAAATTTCGCTACCGCGCTCAGCACCGCCGCTATAAACAAGAATAAATTGGAGCAGACTACTTGATGCCCTGCGGGAAAGATGGTGTTTGTATGCAGTGGGAAGTGCTTAGTGTTTCCCCAAGACCACACAATTCTTCGGGGAAAAAAATACCCCACCTTCCGCTTGCTTTAGTGCCTGTTTTATTTTAAATGTAGGAAAGCGGGGCTACAGGCCTATTTTGCAATCACGAAACCACAAATACATTACTGAGGTAAGCATACTGAAAAGAGAAAAAGATATCCAAGAAAAAAGTCCCCTAGCTCAGGCGCTTTGAGCCTATCTATCTATCTATCTATCTATCTATCTATCTATCTATCTATCTATCTATCTATCTATCTATCTATCTATCTATCTATCTATCTATCTATCTATCTATCTATCTATCTATCTATCTATCTATCTATCTATCTATCTATCTATCTATCTATCTCACTCGCACACACACATGCTTACACTCGCTAACTCACATTTTTTTAGCTGATTCTAACTTGCACCTGCAAATTTCCTCACTTCATCACCCCACCTAGTTTTCTGCCGTCCTCGACTGCGCTTGCCTTCTCTTGGTATCCATTCTGTAACCGCAACGGTCCACCGGTTATCCATCCTACGCATTACATGGCCTGCTCAGTTCCACTTTTTTCTCCTAATGTCAACTAGAATATCAGTTATCCCCGTTTGTTCTCTGATCCACACCAATCTCTTCCTGTCTCTTAACGTTAGGCCTAGCATGTTTCGTTCCATCGCTCTTTGTGCGGTTCTTAACTTGTTCTCGAGCTTCTTTGTTATCCTCCAAGTTTCTGCCCCGTGTGTTAGCACTGGTAGAATGCAATGATTGCACGCTTTTCTTTTCAACGACATTGGTATGCTCCCAGTGACGATTTGGTGATGCCTTCCGTATGCACTCCAACCCAATTTCATTCTTCTGAAAATTTCCTTCTCATAATCAGGTTCCCCTGTCACTAATTGGCCTAATTAAACGTACTCCTTCACAGGACTCTAGAGGATGACTGGTGATCTCGAATTCTTGTCACTCTATTCACATAAGAATAGAGTGGCTTAGTCCAAACTGTCTGGCTGCAAGATAAGATTCAACTGGTAAGCCCGTGACCCTGGTACCTAGTGGACGATACATACATGAGAAAAAGCAGATGGTTTTGGCAGACGACGTGTAAAAACCGAAGCACAAGGCTTGTCCCACGTGGGGGGGAAGCGTTTAACAGATGACGGCCGCAACAGTTGACCATAAAGCATTGTCTACAGGTGTCATCAGGCACCGTGCTCTCAATCGATATGTTTCTGTAATATCAATTTCGGCGGACAGTGATTGACTCCGCCATCGAAGGCGGCTGTTACTAAATAGAAAAACAAAAACAAGAAAACGTACTGCCCTGAGCGTGATCTCTCGCTCCCGTAGTCCTTGGTCATTCACGGGATTCCCGCCTCTCCATTGAAGCTATACGCTACGTCACGCAAAAGTGAAGGTATCCCTGAAACTATCCCTGAAAGTCATTCGTCCTGAGCATCTGCTCTGGTGCGCGTAACGTGAGCCATGGACTCGCGTGTCCGCGATGAGATTCGTGAAATGATGACGGGGGCAGTGTAATTTAGTATAGAATTAGTCACGCTACGCATGGAGAGAAAGGCCAAGACTTCTTTCTTCTTTCTCGCCCACTTTCTCCCGCTTCACGGAGAGTTCGTAAAAAGTGCACCATCAAGCTAGGAGGGACAGGACATGGTACCGCTGCGAGCGAGTGGTCGAACGAGCTGCCTTGCGAACCAAGCGAATGAGTAAAAGAAACTAGAGAAGAAAGGAAGGAGAGGGGGATGGCGGAGGAAGCAAACCGGAAGGTCTCGGAGAGGGTGCCCGATACGCTGCGTATCACATCGCCCAACCCCCCGCTGCCGCTTCCTGCTTCCTTGATCCGGCCATCCTTTTCACCGTTTCGGCCCCGTACTCGAGTCGCTTGTCTGAGCCGCTCCGGTTGCGTTCGCCTGAGCCTAGAGGACAACACGGAGGCTGTGAGTCGCCTCAATAGAACGTCCTCTCCAGACGAGTGCACTTCTGCGGGCGACAGTGCAGGGATGAGAGCCGAGAAGGCGCGCAGCAAGCAGAACGAGTGAAAAGCTCCGCGTTATTCGCTTAATGTACGGCATTCATCTGAAGCAGACGAGCAACTTCTGTAGGATACTTGGGTGAAACACCAAACAAATTTGCACTTATAGTTTTCTTTGTAATCTTTATTTGAGGTTCTTAGCAAAAATATAAAAAATGAAAATTAGTAGCCCTTCTCCTGTCGAGGAAATGGGAGTGAGCGAAGCTTGTCGTGTGTTTCTTCGGTGTTCCTCCGAACAAATTGCACTGACAAGTACCACGTTGTGTTCGAACCACAACCGGTCACACGCACTGCAACTAGCTCCAAAATTTCGGTTGAGAAACTCACGTTGAAACCTGGCCGTCACACCGGGGAAGTTGGCGCTAGCTTTGCCGATGCGTACAACACCTTTGTCGGGTTCCTTGAGAGCTAGACGACGCTGACATGTGGCCTCAACATCGCGCTCCCTCAACTGGGGGTCCGCGGCTCTTCGATGACGTATCGCCTGGGCTTCGGAGGCCCTAGCTCACGCTAGAATCGGCTCGTCGACGATGAGGCCTTTCCCGAGCGCGTTCATTCTGGATGTATTTCCATGAAATTTCTTCAAAATTAAATCTCTCCGTTACATAAGACATTGAATGGCTCATATCCCCTTAAACGCGGCATCCCCATTGCGACGACAGAAGTGAAATTCTACGCTGGAATGATTAGCGGCAACGCAGCCAGCTGTGGAAGCAGACGACGACTACGAACGCGGGAGCAGTGGCACGAGCGCGTGCCGACCACTTGTGCATATAAAAGCCCGCTTTTAAGGGAGCGTATGATCAAATGAATTGGTTGGCGTGGTGGTCTCGCAACCCGGAGGTCAGTGTTTCGAATCCGCAGCCCGACGAGCAATTTTTCTTTTCGCGCGGCTTGAGAGTGAGATTTTTTGCGGTCACACCTACAACGGCACCAACACTTGTGAGGCAATACAAGCTCCGCTTGAAAAACAACGAAGGCTATATATTTTCGCAGAAAGTAAAGGTGAAAATGCCTTCTTTCGAATTTTGTAGCTAAGCAGCTAAATTGATGACGTCAGTGCGACGATGTCACATGCCAAGCGGCAGCTAATATGCGGGCTGATTTTGACTACAAAATGCTTCTGAAAAGTTTCGAGGTGAAGTTTTTGCTTATTTCGAATACGGGGCAATGCAGCGACCCCAGCAGAACATCTGAACATCGATGACATCATCGGGAACTCGCGTGAAAACTTCAAGATGGCGTCTCCGCCTATTCTTCTTTCTCGTGCCCTCTACGCCTTTTCAAGCCCCAGACATGGCACGACGGACACAATGCTGTAGAAGTATAATCGGCCTAACTTCAATGCATTTTGATGTGCCTCTAAATGACGCACCAAACCTAAATCACGGCGGCTGGTGAATGAGCGTCAGTATTCTACGCCACGTTTAAAAAAAATAAGGAATGGTAATGAAGTTTGGTCTTGTGAATGTATAATGCCACCGGACAAGATGTCGTACTGTATGACTTTTGCAGGTGCTGCAATTCTTATTGAAAATCACGCATTGGTGGTTGTTTTTCACCTTGCATTCTGCTGGTGCCTGCGTAATAATTTCGACCAGTTGGGATTCATAACTGCCCACTGATACCTAAGAACACGAGCGTTTTCTTGCATCCATCAGAATGAGAGCCACGAACGGGAATCGATGCTGCTACCGCGGCAGCAGAACGACACCACCGCTGCCAGAGCGCAGCGGATGTTGTGCATGAAAAAATAAATAAATTACCTATGCGTGTAAGCCAAGCACGGTTCTAAATGGCAGCAAATAGGGAAATGCATTATGAATGCTCTTTGAGCAAAACTGACTATCCTGTCACATCAAGATTCACGTTATAGTTGTTTTATTCACTAGAAAACGAATATTGCTCTGAAGATGAAGTTACATAGCACGTACGTACAAAAAAGCACGCACCTAGAGAATGCAATATAAAAGTAAGTGTACTTGTATAGAAAACACTGAGCAAAATGAGCAAAAACAAACTGCTCACTCAGTGAGTTCCGGCCTATTTTTAATGCGAATAAATTTCACCGAAGGCCCTCGCTAAAAGCCCTCCGTGGCGCCAGGGTATATGTGGAAGCGTTCGAGATGCTATTCAATGCGAGAAAAAATCAGCCTTTCAATCAATTTGCCTACGTAGCTGAAAACTGCGATCAGGTGAAAGGACGATAAGTCCGGCAGAGACTTCCCAGATTTTAGAATGGGGATCGTGCGGCTCAGTTTCCATCGTTGAATAACGACACCGTAGTTCCAAGACTGACTGTTGTAACTGAGCATCTGACCACATGCAGCTTTTTTCAGGGGGCAGAGGATTGCGCACGTGGTGCCATCTGCTTCCGGTGACGACGAATGCCTGCAGGTCACCAATGCAGAGTCGAGTGCATAGTACATCGAGTAAAAATATCATGTTCGTCCCTGATACGCGTGCCTCAGGGACAATTGTCAGAGCTGCGTTACCGATGGTGACCACAGCGCGTGCAATCCATGCGCAGAAATCTTCCGCCAAGCACGGATCCTGAAACATTCTGGGCCGGAATTCACAAAAACTTCTTACGCTACAATTTTTCGTAAGAAAGAATTTTGGCCAATCCAGATGCCAGACATATCATTAGCCAAGGCGGCCAGCCAATGGCAAAGGGAACTTACTAAAGAAAAGCTTTACGAATCTGGACCCTGGATCCGATACGGGTGTTAGCGTGGCTTCGGGGGCACATTTAAGCAAAGAAGCGCGGTTCGTGGGTAGCCACAGCTAAGTTGGTTCATTCACATCTGTCTCATTTTTTATGCCTCCGTACTGCAGTTGTGCGCAGTCGACAGTGGACAGCAATCTTCCCAATTATCACGTTTTGTGAGGAGAATGTGCACGCGTTGTATGCAATTTTTGCTGTATCGCCTTGTTTTTAGCGCCTGCTCTTTTTGTTGCTGGTTGCAGAGTGTCGTGGGAGCATGCGCGCATTGCCCTGCTGCAGCGAAATTTTCCCATAAACGTTCACAGTTGTTAGTAGCACTTGTGCCGTCTGTCTCGCCTACCTTTGTCCCGTCTATCGCATTTCATCGTAGCCAAATATTTACCAACAACTGGTCCATAATTCTACCCTTTTGAATTCTTCCACAACATTAAGCTGCGAGTGATGTTCGCGTAGGCCTAAAGCAGAGGAAGGGTGGCTTTGATGTTGGCATTAACGGAGACCGCTCACTGTCCTACTTATGTGTGTGGCAGTTAGCTGCTTCCAAAATCGCCCCCCCCCCCCCCCTCCAAAAAAAGAAGAAGAAAACAAGCGTCTATCATTAGCGCTCTTGCTGGATGTCATAGGCGCATACGACAACGATGTCCATGATGTCATCCTATCTGAGCTCACCGAAGTGTGTTGGAGTTGGCGGTCGCCTTTTGTGAATAGCTACGTGACTATGTAACTATTAGGTGCTTTTTCCTACACTGAGGATGGCCCAACTTCAGCACATTACATTTGCCGGGAGTCCAGCAGGGTGGTGCGTTTAGCCTCCTATTGTTCAACCTCGACAATCGTAGGACTTGCTGAATGCTTACCACAGGCAGTTCATCTGTCCACATACGCCAGTGACATGCGGTGACTCGACCTAAGGAGCGGGCAAGGCTTCAGCAAGCAGCAGCCGCTATCTCCAAGCACAAGGCCTCAGTGTCTACTAAGAACCCGCGGTGGTCGCAATTACATGCAAGCCTATGTCGTAGTATCCGGATCTGCGTCGTATAAGCTGCGCGTCATGTTAAGACGCGCCGCTTTCTTGTCCTCGTCATTGACCGCAACCTCTAATGGAGCCCCCACTGCCTCTATTTGAAGAAGCTTTCGGTTAATGCTCAGGTGTTAAATTAATACCCCATGTTCTCCGAGAACATCGGGTACACCTGTGCAATCCGTGTTGCAGCTGTACAAAGCACTGTTTCAGGAACTCCTACGTTACAGTCTGCCAGTCTTGTCAAATACATGCCACAGCAATATTCGCACTCTGGAGAGCATGTCACGCCCTGGTCACGAACAGTTTTTTAGTTGATCTCCAAGGACCAAACCATCAGCAACAATCGCCATCACCAGATACTATCTGCCTCCAACTCCCGTCGCAGCCTAAGAGTATACATTCGCTATCTTTCAAGGATTCCCGACCATCGCTTGGCGTCTGTGCTGGCACAAGCCACGTTTTCACGCCTGTTCTCCTCTCCCCACGAGAGTATGCCATCGACGTATGCACCACTGACAAAACCTTATTTCCCCTTTGGTACCTTCAACAGCCTTAAGCATAACTGTATATTCCAGGAATCACTAAGAAAGCCGATAATTCGTCAGTAGGTTTGAAGCAGCTGAAGCTCACGAAATATACGAAGGCCGAATCCATAATTAGACCGATGCTTCGACATCACATGCTAGCTCAGCCGCCGCTGTTCTCATTACACAACAAAACGGGTCACAATGAAATTCAAGGTGCCACAGATAAGGACGTCCACGACGGCTGAAATTGCGGCCCTTCGTGCCGCTGGGAATGGTCAACTTAGACATCGTAACAAGCGCTGATGGACGGGAACACAAAGAAGACAAGTAGACTGGACGGACGCTAGACATCAACTGAAGGTTTAATGACACAAACAGCAGCATATATACCACCGCAGAAAAAAACAAAAATCCATCAGGCAGAATTTATCAGCGAAAGGAATTCAAGTTTCACTTTAAATACGTTTTTTTATTTTGCCTGCAAGGCCAGTGAAGGTGCGCTGACACATTTATTAGCTTCGGTACTGATACACAGGGCTTCAAAGATCTCCCTTGCTTGCAGTGTCGAGAAGCTGCGCAGGATACGTGTGCCCTCAAAGTCAGACCTGCGTGAGGCAGCAGTGCACCGCCGACAGTGATCTGCCAAATTTCCACCCCCCGCCAATGAAAAAACGTATTTTTTCAGCCTTGCAGGCAAAAGAAAAAACGTATTTAAAACGAAACTTCAATTCCTTTCGCTGATAAATTCTGCCTGATGAATTTTTTGTTTTTTCTTCGGTGGTATATATGCTGCTGCTTATGTCATTAAACCTTCAGTTGATGTCTAGCGCCCGTCCTGTCTACTTGTCTTCTTTGTGTTCCCGTCCATCAGCGCTTGTTACGATGTCTAAGTTCAGTTACAACCAACCAGCCCAAATTTCTGCTCATAATAGGCTGGTAATGATGTCAGTGACTAAACAGCAGAGAAATCGGTTGTGTTTTCTGACTGAGGAGCAGCTCTTCAGAGCGTCAAATCTGCTTTCCGTTGCAATAGATACGAGCAGACGATATTTCAATTAAGATAAATTAACAATCATGCTATGGACGAAGGGAACGGTACATTTTACAGTAAGCTTTCGGGTCGATGTGGCAGTGTCGGTAACGATTCCGCTGGAAATCCACATTTAAAGGCACGAAACTGTGTTATCTTTCTATTTTTTTCACCCTTATGTCCCCTTCCCCCAGTGAAGGGTAGCAAACCGGACGCTCGTCTGATTAACCTCCCTCTTATCTTCCGTTTCTCTCCCTCTCTCTCTTCCCAGTCTTACAACTAAAGCACACAGACTTTCAACTAAAACTGGCGAGGATGAAAACTGTGAGAGAACACTGCTTGCTCGCAGGATGACTCCAGCTTTCTGGTGTTCTCCAAGCGTCTCTAATTGCCGCCTACGTACACCTTATCTTGCCCGCTTTACACACAGCCACTAATCCGGTCAGACTCTAGACCATTTTCTGAAGCGAAACTTTTTGCACCCTGGCCACATCCGTCGATGACACAGGAAGTTATTCGTGTGCTGCCGCACTTCTTGAACAACGCCTACCTCAGTAACCGATTGTAGTCCTGCTGTGTGTTCACTGTGTTTAATCTATTACTGAAGCCATTTAGCGTGGAAGCTTGGGCGTGTTGGTGATTCATTGGGAAAAAAAAAACACAGCGCAAAAAAGACAGGGACATGAGAGAGCGACACGCACACAGCGCTGTTGCAAGTCAGCGCTGTGTGCATGTCGCTCTCTCGTGTCCCTGTCTTTTTTGCGCTGTGTATTTTTTTTTCCAATTTTTCTAATCTATTCATGTCTGCTTCACTGTAACTGTAATGTCCCTCAGCGTATGGTTGACATCCCTGCCTTTGCTCTCCTTGCATTCTTTCTCTCTGTCTTCGCCAGCGCTTTGCAGTGAGGCGTTTTAATTAACGCTTCCAACTGGTTTCCGATTCTGTTGATTAAAAGCGCTGCTGAATAATAAAGCCGCGGGAAAAACTGTTCTCCGATTCATGTCGTTATTATAAAAACTGGGTCATCACCTCTCTAAATTAATTTCAGCATTTTCTGAACCCTTATATTTTTTCAGAATGAGCAATAATTAAAATGTTAATTTTTTATCTGGAAAGGAACCCTCGCACATCAATTACCCACTACTCTTTCCTCGTGGGTGAAATTTCTAAAATAATTAGTGCAGCAAGTCTAGAAAAACAAAGAGGAACCCCTCGTTTTTCATGAACATTTATTCGTGACTCCGTTCGTTTGCCATGGCCTCAGTCAGGCAGATTTTATATTGTAAACCCCCTTTTTTTTTGCTTTCTTTAGTAAGCGTTCGTAACAGATACGTTATTTACATATCGCAACGTTTACATATGGTCGCTATCTGACTTAAGCAACTTCCTTCCTTTCTATCTTCTCTCTCCAGCCCCAATTTCTCTTTAACTCTACATCATAGGCCGAGGCAACAGACTTCGCAATATGAGATTCATTCATTCACAACCTTCATTACGCTCCTTCTTTTTGGCGACTCAGTCATGGTAGAATGACATTGTGCTGCTTCACATATATGTCGCCTCACAGGATCATGCAACTATGGTATCAAAGGAAAATGATCTGACGTGGACGCCGCAGCAGGAAGAAAGGTATAAGGTATTCCAATATATTGTTAAAAGGACAATTTGAAAGTATCGTAAATCAACTTGATACGTTATGAACGGGTAACTATGATTTCCCTCTCGTTCTTAAACAGCCTTTACGATCAGCGCCAAAAATCCGTGGCAGAGAAGATACAGCGAAAAAAAAAGTTCCTGCGAAACATGGGCGCGCTATGCTGAATTGAATAATGCGGCCCTCTCTTTTTGTAACACCTTGAGTGACCAACGCAGGGCAGCAAACCGAAAGTAGTTGGCCGGAACCGGATGTTGTTAACCTCCTTCCCTTAGCTTTTCTCTCATCTTGAGAACCGTGCTTCGAATAAATTCAGCATTATTTTCTCCCATCCGCAACCTCTAGAATACTTAACGTCAATAATACACGTGTTATTGCGAGGTCAACAACGGGCGAATAACTTATGTCTCAGTCTAGTGCCTTTAGCCTGGATTCATCATTTCGATAAAGGGCTTGTACAAAAGCAAGAGCCCAGACAGATCCACTGTGCAAACATCTCCGGAATTCATTTCCAAACTGCGGCTAACTGTGGTCAACTTGGCGATCAATGGTGATCGATTTGTCTTTATAAACCGCCGCGGCAGTTCAGTCGCTGTTCGAATGGACGTTTTCAGAAAGAGGCAGCGCAGTGTTTTCCACTGGTGGCGTCTTTTGGCGAGAGAGTGCGCCGGGCAGCTGCCATCAATGCAAATGTGAAGGAGTCATGCAAATTTTTCGCCTCCTTCGAAGTTTTGACTTACCTATCGTGCTTGTCGGTTGCGAGCTGCTAGTGTGCATACTGCGGAACCAAGGTACTGTGTACCCGCGAAATATTTGATAGGCCACAACAACAACAAGAGCTTCACAAAAGAGATGTCGTGGCAAGGGGCGTATACGAGGTCTGACCTTTGAAAAGTATCCGCCCTTATTTCTTTTTTTTTTCTTTTTTGCAAACACTTGATGGATATGAAACAAGCGCACTTGCATCAGCCGACCTTGAACCTTCGTGCGCATGCGCAAATTTTTTCCCACCGGCCGATAGAGTCAGTCGCTGGGACGGAGCGTTTTAGTGAGGTAGTACGCAGTGCTCTCGTCAGTTTCTTTTTTTTTTTTTTTTATTGCAAGGAAAATGGCGGAGTGACTGGAGCAGCGCTAGTGCACCAAATATTGCCGTAAACTGTGCGACAATCAAGTGCAAACCATTCGGAAGATTCAGACGGCTTTCGGTGACGATGCTATGGGCAGCACACACATTAAGGAGTGGTACAACCGGTTTAAAGACGGCCGCACATCGGTGGAGAGCGATGCACGCTCCGGTCGGCCATCAACATGCCGAAATGACCAGGTCATTGCCGAAGTGAACGCTGTGGTGATGCGGGACCGTCGTGTGACTATCCGAGAAATTGCGGAAGAGGTGGACATCAGCACTTTTTCTGCAGATTCCATCATGACCGAAGATTTGGCCATGAAGGGAGTTGCGGTGAAATTCGTGCCGAAGCTGCTCACGGTGGAGCTAAAGCAACTTCCTGTCGAAGTCTCACAGGACGTGCTGGAGTCCACAAACAGTGACCCCGACTTCATGATCACCATAATCACTGGCTGGGAGTCTTCGGTGTAAAGGTGCGACCCGGAAATCAAATCCCAGTCGTCACACTGGAAGCATTCCACGTCACCAAGACCAAAGAAGGCCCACCAAATGCGCAGCAACGTCAAAGTGATGCTGACTGCTTTTTTGCTCCCGCGGTGTGGTACGCCACGAGTACGCACCACGGGGTCAAACAATCAGCGAAGAGTACAACAGGGATGTCCTCCGTCGCCTACGTGATGCTGTGCGGCTCAAGAGACCGGAGTTGTGGCCAACAAGAAATTGACGCATCCATCACGACAATGCTCCTGCACATTCCTCGAATTTTATTCAGAATTTTTTGGCGAAAAACAAGACTCCTGTAGTTCAACAGGCTCCTTACTCTCCTGATATGGCCCCCTGCGACTTCTGGCTATTTCCCAAAATCAAGAGGCAATTCAAAGGAGCGCGATTTCAGACAAGAGAGGACATTATGGCTGCAACGACTGCTGAGCTAAACTCCATTCCGAAAGAAGCCTTCTCCGAATGCTTCCAACAATGGCTGCACCGCTGGGAGAAGTGCGTGGAGTCCTAAGGAGAGTACTTTGAGGGTGATTAGGTTTCCAACGTTCCACTTATGCCGGTTTATTTTCTTCTTCGGCCAAAGGTCGGATTCCTTTCTAACAGACTTCGTATAGCATCATTGTAGTGTAATGCGGTGAAGCGTACACGGTGTATTTGTGGGAAAAGTGAGAATCGCAGACAGCCGTTGTTGAATGTGAACACCCCCCCCCCCCCCCCCCACCCGCGCGCTCTGGCAGTCTCAATCTACGACGGGCCGTACCTGAGATCTAGCGCCATCCGCTTTATCATAATATCAGATCCTGGGGCCTTCGTTTGTGCTAACTGATCTCACAACACTACACACACACACACACACACACACACACACACACACACACACACACACACACACACACACACACACACACACACACACACACACACACACACACACACACACACACACACACACACACACACACACACACACATATATATATATATATATATATATATATATATATATATTGCGTTGAAGATTAGATCAGCCATTATGGAGCGCATACAATCGTAGGGAAACGATTTTGCGCTTACCGCAGCTGCTTTTGTTGAAATGTTCTAGAAAGATCGCATTTTATAGGCTCGATCATTCATTGTAACACCTGGCGTCGTTACTTGATTAATTTGTCAAAAAACTGCGAATTTGTCTTCGTCCTCACCTCTCAGATGCGCCTCCGAGCAATTATTGGAAGCAAATCTCGAAGCTCATGCTCTGCATTATTGCAGATAACGGAAGTGACGTAGCCGGGGTGATTTAGACATTATTTAGACACATAAATCTTTCTGCAATTATTTGTCAGGTTTTTCAAGAAAAAGACCGCGAATTTCTCCTTGTCTACACTCCTCGCAGATGGTAATGTCTGAAACATGCCTGTAATGTTACTTCCTACCCACCGCGGTGGCTATGGTGTGGCGCTGCTAAGCACGAGGTCGCGGGATTGAATACCGGCCGCGGCGGCCGCATTTCGATAAGGCTAAATGTACGAGCACTGGTGTTCTGTGCATTGGGGGCACGTTAATATCGCCTGGTGTCACAAACAGTGACACCAAGGATTTAATTCAATTAGTAAGTACAAGTAATTTCCCCTATGTTGTCCTTGGTGTTACTGTTTCTTGGCTTCTTATGATATGACCAATAAAAATCGGGCCCCTCGGTTCCCTTTCTTCTTGTTCATTACATAACGAGGGCTCGAATCCGGCAACATTGATGCCTTCAGGTAGCATATGTGGGTTTATTGACCAGTTGCCTTCACCCAAAAAGATGACGTACTCGTGGCACCTGCGGCAGAAAAGATGTTCTACATCTGCCTCCTAGGTTTGTGAGTGGTGGCGCTGGCTAACACTCCCATGGTTAGTTCTAGTTGTAAAACATAAATACCCCAGAAATTGGATGAAGAAATAGCTCTGCGGTAGCTCAATGGTAAGAGCATTGCACGCGTAATGCGATGACGTGGGATTGTTCCCCACCCGCGGACAGTTGTTTTTTCATCCATTTTCATTAATTTATCATTTCTTTAAGTAATTTCCCCTATGTTGTCCTTGGTGTCACTGTTTGTTGGCTTCTTATGTTGTCATCACTTGGCATTACTTCGTATAACTTAGCATCACTTCGTATAGCCAGGACCAGCTAGGAATCGATCAGCTCCGCTGTGTCTTTAGCCTTGCGCCACTAGTGCAAGCTACCCCGATTTTTTTTTTTTTTTTTTTCTACGATGCTAAGGAAAAAACACAGGCACCTGTTTAAGACCCATGCCGAAGGTCCTCCCAGTAACCACCAACGTAAATAAGTGCTGACTTAAGTGATTTTTCGAGCTCTGAAGCGCGATGGGCGAATATTTGTAAACATGAGAAAAATTCAAGAAGCTTGCACAGCAGTTGCTGGTCTAAAACAGCAAGAAAACGCTTGATGTCGCTTGCGCATTTCACAACGTCCACATATGGCGGTAACAGACGACAGCGGAGCCGGCGCGCTTTCATCCGGGTTCCTCTGGTTGCCACTAGTGGCGCACGTGACTTTCCGAAAATGTCCATTAAGTTCTGGTATCCTACATGCCGAAACCACGCTCTGATTTTGAGGTTCGTCGTATAGTGGATAGGCTCCGGATTATTCTGACTACCCGGGGTTCTTTAAGGCGCGCCTAAATCTAGGCACATGAGCGTTGTCGCCTTTCGCGCCCATCGAAACGAGGCCGCCGCGATCGAACCAGTGAGCATCAGCCGCGCAACGTCATAGCCACAGCGGCGGCTCAGTCGCTGTTCTGTTGCTGAACTGCTCGAGGGGACAGGTTCGATTCCCGAACCGATGGGGGCGCTATGCCAGAACGCTCGCTTACCCTGCTTTGGTTAAAGGTAGTGAGCGTGTTACAATGAATCAGAAGTGACCCGCTCCGCCGTACTTTATTACTACACAATTATTTTTTGTTTTGTAATTTGACTGTTGTCTCTCTATCCCTTTGCAATGTTTTTATGTCAGTGAAAGGTTTGGCAGCGTCGGCAAAGGATATGAAATGCTGACGTTACCAGGCTCGCTGTCTTGTTTGCCCTCCGCACCGAACTGTGGCGCGCCCTGGTGAAGGCGCACCGAACGCTCACTGACCACCTCCTCCATACTCTCGCAAACATTAGCAGCTGCGGCGACCGTTTTCCAACGCAGGTTCCTGCCCGGTGCTTTCACCGAACAGAGCGTCGTCCTTTCTCCACGCACTTCCACCTTCGGTGCCGAGTCAAGCGGGGAACCTTTCTCGCGAGCCAGTTCCCTCCGGAAGAAGGGAGTCATCTATCCTAGCTGAGGAAAGCGCTCTTGTTTGCCGATTTAATTACGGCTTCTTTCCGCGTCGACGAATCGAAACTCCTCTTCCTTTCACGCGTCGCAGCGGCTCTCCATTACCGACGTTCGAGTCAACAAACTGCTGTTTTCTAGGATTTTCAATGCGCTCTTATGCTTACGTCCTCGTTGTCTTAACGTTGCTCCTATTTATCACATAAATAAGCGTGCGCCAGCTTTTCTAGGGCCAGATGACATCTATGCAACTTGGTCCTTTCGGTGCAACCATAGAATGAATTGATCACTCTTTCTTGCTTTTATTCCGATGTCAATTATACGGACGCTCGAGGTGCATCCGCGCACTCCGTCCTGGTGCTATCACGGCGCATGCGCCGCTCGCGCGCGGAAGGCGGTTTTCAGCCCCACGGAGTGAGTGCGGCTGCAAAAACGTGCACGCGCCGTCAATGTTCCGCTCAAGTGGCGGGACAGCGTGTTCTAGAAGCCTTCGTTGCTGGCATGAGCGCTGTATATACCCACGACATCACTGTATATGCGTAGACGTCGTCCTTGCGCAGAATGCAAAAGCAATCGTTTACGTAGCCTAGAAAGGTGTGGTCACGTGCCCACACCGATTGTTTTGATAACATGCTACCTGACCAGACGAGGTTTCGTCGAATTTTTCTGATTATGTCCAGGCATGTTCATGTTCCCATCGCACGGAATGGTGCACAGATGCAGCAGTATGTTAAGACATCAAGTTGGACAGCTTTCCTTGCTGGAACGAATCGTAACGCAGCTATTCAGACCCGCCTGCCCCCAGCCTGTGCCATCCTTTTCCCACGCGTAGTAGCCATGATGGTACCTGTCGGTGCGAAGTTTTTTCGGCGAAGCACCGCGTCCCTCACATCCCACAAACATGCCTCCGCTTGTTAATTGAAAGAACGTCAGCCGAGGAGATCCTGTGAAACGCTCATCGCACTGAAGCAAGGCGGGCCCGAATGACCACTCCGTTGGTCCATATTAAGGAGATTTTTTAAAAAGTCGCAGTTTCACCCAAAATCGAAGCATCGATTGCGATAACAAGTTAGTAGACAGCTATACGAAATAATTTAATTAATTAAATTATGGGGTTTTATGTGCCAAAATCACCATCTGATTATGAGGCACGCCGTAGAGGGGGACTCCGGATTAATTTGGACTACCTGGGGTACTTTGACGTGCTCCTAAATCTAAGTGCACGGGTGTTTTCTGCATTTCGCCCCCATCGAAATGCGGCCGCCATGGCCGGGATTCTATCCCGCGACCTCGTGCTCAGCAGCCCAACACCATAACCACTGAGCCACCACGGCGGGTAGCTATACGAAGTAAGAATAGTAGTTTTATGGGCCGCAAAAACTTGTAAACATTCGCTTACGAGCTGAATTAACAAGCATAGTGTCACGCGTGCACACGCAAACATTAAAACATTCGCACTCCACGAAAAGTCGAAAGTACTTAATTATTCTTAATGCTCCATTCATGCATTTTGATAAATAACACTTGATAATGCGCATTGTAATGACGTACCTAAGCAGGAGGATGGGAATACCGTTTAGTATCAATTGTGAAAATGGCAGCGCATCATTGAAAAACTTTTCCAGAAATATTCGACATCCGATTCGATTCGCTTCTGGTGATATTCGATTCGGTCTCAAAAGTTGCTATCTGCACACTCCTAGCCGATTCTTAAATGACGACGATGGTATAGCGACGACAGTGTGACATGAGGACAATAGCATGACGACGATTGTATGAAGACGACGACAGGGCAGGCAGGCGGCTAGGTTAGGGTATACGGCATAGTAGGATCATGTCGTAGGTAGGCAAAATATGCTAGTCGCACTAAAAGATCTGTCCTGGAGGCGTGAGCCGGGACCTTAAAACCGTTCTTCTTTTATATATGAGAAGGAATAGCCGAAGGACGGGAAAAGGCAGACCACTGTCACCTACCAGACTTGTAGGCACAATTGTGGCTGCTGTTAAGGGATCGATGCTAATCCTAAATAAACGCATCACTGTTTTGATGATCCAAATATAATCTCACTATCAGGGAGGGAGCAGTCTACCTGACAATAGGCGTGCAGCTCTGCACCTTCTAGACAAATCCCTTCAAAGAGCCCATCGGATATATTTATGCGATTTGAAAAGTGACATAATACGCTTAGCCCTCACTACTGAAACACCTTTAGCCGCGCAGCATGATGCGCACTAGAAGAGGAAGGAAGGGGGTTTTGATCATGCAGATTTATATGCGGTATTCAGGATACGTACACGTCTATACAGATGGCTCCAGTACAGCAACCTCGTCAACTTCAGCATTCTATATACCGCGCTAGAGCACTGCACGGGCTCGGGCTTACCCGAAAGCCCGGTGGGCCGGGCCGGGCCGGGTAGAACAGTTTTTTCACGGGCTCGGGCCGGGCTCGGGCACGGCGTGTGCTTTTTGACCCGGGCCCGGGCCGGGCTCGGGTTTTTTGACGCGGGCCCGGGCCGGGCTCGGGCTTTCTGGTGGTGTGCATGTAACGTGCAGCGAGTTATTCTCGGGCGTCTCAACTCTGAAAAACATTATTTTTGGGTCTCGGGCCGGGTTCGGGCCGGTTTCGAGTCGGGTTCGGGCCGGGCTCGGGCCTAAGGTAAGGGGGTGGTGGGCCGGGCCGGGCGAGTAACGTAGATTATTTCCGGGCCTGGGCCGGGCCCGGGTCTCCCCATAAAAGTTTTGATCGGGCTCGGGCGGGCCGCGCAACGTAAAAACGGGCCCGGGCCGGGCCCGGGCTGAAAAAATCGGCCCGTGCAGTGCTCTATACCGCGCCTCAATAAACACGAATCGTTTAAGTTATCTCGTGCGACTTCGTCCACAACGGCTGAACTGTTCGCAATCCTATGTGCGTTGAAATTTATAACTGCAGTACGAGATGCGCAAAAATGGGTAATTTTCAGCGATTCATAGGCGGCACTTATATCACTCTGCAGAACAAAATCAAAAACAATCAGTGATAGTATAATATATGAAACACTTAGAGACTTCACGAAGGCAGGCCAAGAGAAGCATGAAATAAGATTCCAGTGGATACCTGGACATTGTAACATTCCTGGCAACACAGCAGCTGATGAAGCAGCACGACAAGCACACCTCAAAGATGATGCAATTTCGCTCCCAATATCAAAGAATGAATTACGCTGCATCATAAGGGCAACATCTTTTAAAATATGTAGAAATACGTGGTTTGACCAGAATTCGAAGAGCTCTGATTTATACCATATTGATCCGCTTATTGAATTCAAATTTCCGTTGTCATTAGACAGAAATATGGAAACCCTTATTCATCGATTACGACTAGGCACTGCCTACACAAAACATTTCTTACATAGAATTGGCCCTGCGGAAACCCCCGAATGTGATTGTGGATTTGTAGATGAAGATGTATATCACCTCCTTTTAGATTGTCCACATCACGACACACCAAGACGCCGACTTAAATCAACTTTATTGGCATTAGACCGCAGACCTTTCAGTTGAAGGAAACTTTTGGGCCCTTGGTCAACAACGGCCTTGCAAAAGAGCGCTCTAAAAGCGTTAACAACATTTCTCGAAGAGAGCGGCATTGTTGGCCGTTATTAACGCTTATAATGTTTCTTTTATTTCAATGTAGCTGTGTATGTGTTTGTGGATTATGATTGTGTTGTATGTATGATTGATTGTATGTGTTGTGATTATGATTTGTGGATTTGTGATTTATGTTTATATTCTGTGCTGACTATATGTGAAAATGCATGTACACGATGTGTGCACCACCCGCTGATTAGATACTGTATTGTAAGGTGCCATTATTGTTTATATTCTTGAGACTTTCTTCTCCAGTGCAGTGGAGTGATTGAACTTCTGCATTGTATGTACCATTTTTTTCCTCACCGTGTTGCTGTGCAAACGTTGCTTATATGAGAAGGCTATTTTAAACCCTGTGTGTTGTAGGTTAGACGTATTCAAGAGTTAAGGAGTAGCCGGCGCCTTACTTGTGCGTCGACATCTCCTCATATCATATCAATAAAAAAATAAAAAAGGAAGAGGGTTGAGGTCGTTTTCGTCCTCCATGTCATATTGAACCGTATACCCAACCGTATCAAGGAGTTGAGGGCCCAAACTAAGTAAATACTGCGATTTCCAGTTTTTAACTTGAAGAAGAAGGAATAATGCAGTCTCCGGCCTTTTCATTCTTTCCGTCCCAATATCCATCTTTCTAAAGCTGTAGCGTTCGGTTATTAAACAGGTTCGTGCGGTAAATGAGCACGTAAGGCGACATCATACGCAACATTAAAAAAAAGAAGAAGAAGAAGCGATACAGGACGTAAGGGCAAACCGGCAGGATAACGTAAACAGCACACAGGCCGGCAACATGCTATAGGCTCCTGGCGGGAACCAAGTCGATCGTTAATTAGAAGATTACCGTTCCCACAGATTTGAGCATGGAAAACGCGGGATTAGAGAGCTTAACGAGATTAGTGGGGCGTAGATAAGAAGTTCGGAGCAAACAGTACGCGGCGATCCCTTTGGCGAGATCTCGCAAGCAGCTCGCCAAGGGCATCGCCGTGTAGGCAGCTATACCATCGACGCTATACGCAAAAAAGGCGACTCGCGAACGCTGAAACAATCAAGACGAATGGGAGGTAGTGTTTAACTATTCTGTATACTGAAAGCATCAGCAGAGGTTTGACCAAAAAGAAAAAAAAAAGAAACAAGGCGTAGTCGGGGCCATCACGCGAGATTAGCCTACGGCCGGTATGCTGGTAATTAATACCGAAATCTCACCACGTGGGCGTTTACTGGTACTGTTGTGATTCGTGTGCAGCAAGTGTTTTTAATCCTAATTCTCCACGTGTATTACCCCCTTCCTAATCAATGCACAAGCGTCATTTGCAGATGGCGATTTTGGAACCAAGACAGAGCAGGTCTCTTCACGCTACGTCTTGTCGACGCGTATCGCCTGTGGATGCAAGTGAAACCTCAAGCACGTGTTTAGCCCAGCGCGAAGGGAACCAGAGCCCCGTATCATACACATGTTAGCACCAGTTCACTAGATCGTTGATCACAAGAAATATTCGCCCGAGAACACTTTTGAATACATGAGTGATCGCAGCTGAAACTAAGTTCAATGTCTTTTTTGTATTACGTCAAGCGTTCTCTGCACAGTTCTCCAAGTCAGCGTAAATTACCTAATGAGACATGTTAACAGGTGATGCCACAGCGATGAAGCACTCATGTTTTTAAACTTGCGAACAACGAAATCTAGGGTGCAAATTATGACTGAGGGCCCCGCATTTCAGTGCCAACACAATAGAAAAACGCTAGTAAAGTGACAGGACCCTTGTAATCCCCGTGATGTGACCCTTGCGCCGCACATCATTATTAACTTGTGAGCCTAACTAGCCCTACAAAGTGATCTGCTGAAACGATAGCATCTATTTGTGCGCATATCTAATGGCCCAGCTATTGCTTCAAGGCGTAAAAGCCGAACAGTCAAATAATTTTCTAGCGTCGTGCTACATTCGGATGGATGACACTTTTTCACTTTCAGTCAAATAACTGTTACAAGGCTTTGAAGCCAGACTATTGTGCCAAGTCCTAACGGTTTTGTCAGAGGTGTAGTTATCCAGTATTCCGGCTTCGTTTGTGAGATAAGCCACATATGTTTTCGTATGAATTATTTGTAGTCCTATTGCGAGCCGAAATACATAAGCTACTTCTTGGTCTGACCAAAAAGCAGCCGTTATCGTACTTTGAGTAATTATCGTGCTGTCGATTTCACCGTCTTCTCTTCTTTCACGTTTGCTCTTAAAGATATTGTGTTGCTCAATCATGTTTAGGCTATGTATCATGATTAGGCTATGTATTGTGCGCCATTCCAGTTAATCAGATTTATATCCCTTGTCTGAACTGCTCTGACTTTGAAACCGAAGCTCTCTTTGCTGTTTGTGCCCACTTTGCGGGTGCACGATGGACCAGTCCCGGTGATAATGCGAATAGTCAGCAGATGATTAAAGCGCACACGTGAGCTCGCAAGCGCGCTGTTGTTGTCCCGCCATTATCGTCGTTCTTCCGTGGTCACTTCGCCGTCTTCGTTCCATGGTTGCCATGCCTTCGTCCTCATGCCGTCCCCGCCTTTCCCGCTTCGTCACACCATCGTAGTCATGACGGCGTAGTCGCTGGGTCATCGTTATTCAATCGTCCGTCGTAGTCTTGTCAGCGTCGTCAGCAGCGTACACCCACCGGCTATCTCTTGACTTAACAATCGTCAATTTTAAAGGGAGGCTTTATTTGTCTTTCTCTCCCCTCCCCCTCCCACACACACACGCACACACACACACTTTCCCATTTGCGGGTGCTGGGTGCACTATTTCACGATGCACCGGTCCCGCATACGTATAGTGCGAACCTTGGCGGCCCGAAGAGCGGACTTTAGCTAGCACAAAAATGTCGCAGTTTCACCCGAAAGGAGAAGAGTCAATTGCGCTGGCAACTTAGTAGAGAGCTACACGGAGTAAGGATAGTAGTTTTATCAGCTGTATATACTTGGACATGCAGCAGCACCAGCAACGCGCAGAACTGTTGTCGACGCCGTCGCCGTTTTGGCCGCGGTCGCACCGAACGCGCGCTGCGTTGGTGACTGTTGCCAGGGCCACTGGGGGCAGCTCGGAGGTTTTCGATGACGAGATAAGAACGGGAAACTCGTCGAGCAACGTCGGAAATGTTATTGCGATAGCAATTATATGGACACTCAAAAGCAGATTTCTGCCGTCGGCGTCGCCGTCGCCGTCGCCGTTGCCGTGAGGTTCCGTATGACGTCATTTGGAAAAGAAATCGTCGCCGCGCGCCGAACCAACACCCTCTAGAAAAATATGAAGGCCTTAGTTCTTTTCCCTTTCCACTCGCGCTACGTCAGCAGATGGGGCGGACGCATGAGGCGGCGAGCGCGTTTTGCGGTTTTGCCCGTCGCCGCGACACGGCGCATCCGCGCGTCCGGATCGCGCTGGTGCGCGTTGATCGCGCGTCTCCAGAAACTCATTCCCCGGCGCGTATGTACAGTCGTACATCTCTTCGCTGTTCAGTTGGACGTGTTTTCCTCGCTGTGAAAAGAATCCCGCCGCGATGCCGTGCAAATGCTGTGTACCTCGATGCCGCGGAAACTACACGGGGGACACGAAGGTGCACGTCTTCAAGTTCCCGAGAGATCAAGCTCTAAGGGACGCTTGGATTCGCGCTGTGCCACGGGAAAACCTCACGATCACCCAACATTCCAGGGTAAGTTTTTTTATTTAGGTGTTAGTTAATTGAAAGAATATAAACGTACATGTGTAAGTGGCTCATGAGCCGCATGTTTGTGTGACCTGTAGCCGTCGGTTTGCTGATTGGAGCGTATTTTTTTTCTAGGTATGTGAACTTCATTTCATGGACGAGGACATTATTCGAGACGCGACGCATACAGATCAAGCAACTGGCCGCGTAATGACAGTGCCGCTATCTCATGTGCGCCTTCGCCCAGACGCTGTACCGTCGAAGTTCCCGAATCATTTGAGCTACTTGTCCAGAAAGACCGCGAGGAGGGAAGATCCTGACTCCAAGCGCGCGCGAATAGAGAATGCAGCCCTTCAGAAAGCCATCGCTGAATCCAACGAGGCATTTATCAGAGCACGCGAGGAGGATAAAGTCAACAGTGTGAGCGAACTTGCCAACCACTTAAGGAGCCAAGGGATGAAGTTCTGGGATGTTATCGAAAGAAATGAAATGCTTCTTCTCATTCACATTGTCGACGATGAAGCACCGTGGTTGAAATACTCTGTTTGCGTGAAAGGAGATTTGAGCGTGACACTACACGTTATGAAAACGGCCGTAAAAAAGCTCGGTGCAAATCTCTGCGTTCCCGAAATCGCTAACAGTAAAAGGGGTATGGTGGAACTCCTGGAAGACATCGAGAAGTGGGACTGTGACCTGATGTCCAACTCAGTCGCCGAAATTTGCGAGGCTGTTTGTTTACTGCTTGATCAGCTTTGCACGTCCCAAGCAGAAGATGACGCCAACTGTATTCAATTTCTGAAAGAGCAAGTCACCTTGCACCTATCGAAAAAACAGCGCAGGCGCTACTCTGCTGATTTCATGATGTTTTGCTGTATTGTTTTCACTATATCGCCCCATGCATACGCGTTCATACGTAGCCATGGAAGCATCACCTTGCCGCATCCTATGACGATAAGATCAGTGTGCTCGTCTTATGGTATGAGTCCTCAACAAGAGCATCAGAGTGAAACATTCCTCAGCTACATGACAAGAATTTCTGACCTGAAAGATGACCAGCGCTTTGTCACAGTTATGGTTGATGAAATACATATAAAACCTTACTTTGACTACAAAGGAGGCAATATTACCGGCGCAGCAATTAATAGAAATGAAGCTGCTAACTGTGCGCTCGTTTTCATGGTGCGCAGGTAAATTCAAAGAAGTTGCGCACATCGTGCCGGTGCACCGAGTAGAGGCGGAGTTCCTGCAAAAGACGCTTAAAGACGTGATTTGTGGGCTGGAAAAGATTGGGTACCGGGTTATGTGCGTCGTCAGCGACAACAACTTTGTGAACAGAAAAGCGATGTCACTTTTCGAATCACCTCCGTGTAACAGAATTGTGTACCAACATCCATCAGACCCTTCAAGGCCGCTGTTCTTCGTTATAGACCCAGTGCACATTCTAAAATGCATACGAAATAACTGGATCAATCAGAAGAATGACCAAATTTGTTTCTACTTCCCGGAGATCCAAGGAGACACACCAGAATCAGAGCGAATGCAAACAGCGTCATTTGCAACAATCAGGGACCTTCACAGCAAAGAGTGTGACCAGCTGTTGAAATATGGCTATGGGCTGTCAAGAAAAGCCCTCTACCCTTCGAGTCTTGAAAGGCAGGACGTAAAGCTTGCTTTACAAATCTTCAATGACTATTTACCAGAGGCGTTACGTGCTCTTGGAGCAAAGCACAACCTATTCTCTTTCGAGGCCACGGCTACATTCGTCGAGATCATACTCAAGTGGTGGAAAATTGTAAACGTCAAAACTCCATGGAAGGGAGAAAGGCTTAGAGATCACTTCCAACAACCAGTGCTTTCCATTGATAACGATCCGAAAATTGACTTCTTGCACATGTTTCTGAAGTGGCTGGATGAGTGGAAGAACAAAGGTTTTGACAACGGTACTCTGACAAAGGAGACTCACGCTGCTCTCGAACACACCACCTATGCGCTTGTTGAGCTCGCTAGGTACAGCTTCGAAGAGCTTGGAATGTCATATGTCCTTTTTGGGAAGATTCAGACAGACTGCCTTGAAGATCGGTTTGGAAAGTATAGGCAGCTGGCAGGTGCGCAATATCACATCTCCATCAGGCAGATATATGAAGTCGAAAACAAGCTGCGCCTGCAGAGCACCTTGCCTACAGTTTCCCCTGACCAGCACTGGGAATGTGTCCGAAAGCAAGTCGAGGCATTGCTTCCCAGCAGCAACGTTGTTGTTACCAGCCAGGTTCTTACGAAGATGCAGGACGTCGTCCCAGTCCTCGTCTACGTTGCAGGTTATGCAGTATACGGGACCCTTAAAAAGTTGAAGTGCGAGCAATGCAGGGACTCGTTGACCGTGGACAAGAAGATCACAGTCTCTGCCACAAACGAACATTATGGTCTTGTGAAGCAGCTGGACCGAGGAGGTTTAGTTTATCCATCAATGTTTGCACTTAACGCAGTTGCTCATAGCTACGTTGTAGTAGAGCAGCTCGCTACAGAGACAGCACTGCTTATGATGCCTGAACAACGCCAGGTGGTAACGAAAATGACGCTACAATTGCTGGCTAGTGAAGAGCAGTCCGACTTCGATACGTGTGAGAATGGCCACACAGTTGAATTAGTGCTTAAACACATCCTGCGGTGCAGCACCAACATTCTGCTAAGAACTTTTGTAGGAAGCTGAACCAACACGCTGAACGACAAACTTCTCGACGCTGCCGATAAATAAAAAAAAAGGAAAGCCACAACTCTCGAGGCCAAATAACTGCATGCATTGCTTCTAATATAAAGCCAGCACAAAAAGAAACTGGGCTTCGTAAATAAATGTTTTGCTGCTACAGTTTTCTGGCGTTCTATTCTTTTTTAAATACATGCATGCTTGTTCTTACAGAAAAAAAATGTTTCCGCGCAATGCACCTGCGAGACAACCTCTCTTGAACAGCGTTCCATATCTTTTTTTTTTCAATCCGCCCCATCGTGTGACGTCACGCGAAGAGAGCTAAGGCCTTCATATTTTTCTAGAGGGTGTTGGCCGAACGCTCTATGTGCGAGTGAAAGGGCGCGAGGGGCGCGTCTTTCACGGGGAGTGAACGCACGGCGGAGAACAAACGCGCGTTCTGCGCCGTGCTCGCTTAATTGCTGCTGCAGAAGTAGGCGTCTCTTTTCTCCTTTACAATCACCATATATGTAGAGCAAACGCGCCTTCTTCCGACGCGCGAGAGGCCGTGGGGGAGGGGGAGGGAAGGGAGGCGACGTTTAGCTGCGGCACCAAGTGTCTATTTACCCCCTGAACTATCTCTCTTCTCTTTTTCTTTACCTCCTACTCCCCCTATCCCCTACGACGCTGCGCCGTGCTCCCTTATGGGCTGCAGAATTAAGCGTCTCTTCCTTATGTATAATAAACACCTCCTCCTCCTATATCAGAGGCTCCGGCAACAGTCACCAACGCCGCACGCATTTTGAGCGAACGCGGGCAAAACGCCGATGGCGTCGACAACAGTTCTGCGTGTTGCCGACGCTGCTGCATGTCCAAGTTTATACAGCTGATAAAGCTAATGTCATTACTCCATATAGCTCTCTACAAGTTTGCTATCGCAATTGATGCTTCGCCTTTCAGGTGAAACTGCGACAACATTTTTTACCCACCTTCTCGCCTCGCAACGTTTTTATATAAATACGTATTTGGTGCTGCAGCTAAACGCTGGAGCAGGTTCACTTTGCAGCAATGAGCACCGCGGCGCGCGGCGCACAATTTGCTCCTGAAGCGCGGAACTGAGCAGGTAGCGTCGATGCACAACCAATGGCTTTGAAGGAGAGTGCGCAGAGTCCACAGTGATGAGGCAGCAGTGGAACCTCACCACGTCGTTTACGGATTCAAAAAAAAATGCTCTGCGAAACACATTGTACAACAGGACGAGCTCGCTTCAGTTTTATAGTTTGTGCGATATAGGCTCTAGTTTCTGTTGGACCTGTGTGCGGTGTTGGAGCGCAACAAGTTTAGCTTGAGCGAGGCGCTTCATTGTGAAAATATGTCCAACTCTTTGCTTGACAATGCTCGCTAAACGAGAACGGCGTCCCTCTCAATTTCCACGTAAAGCTTCATTCAAACCAGTTTCCACAGCGCGCCGGATTCATATATTTTTTCATCGCAGCCTGTCGTGTTTTCAAAAATCTTGTACATTGTAAAACGGCTATTTTGTTGTTTCTTTTTTATTACATTTCTTTCTCTCTGGAATTTCCTTTTGGAGGTTTATTTTGCTTCCCGAAAACTTGTATAGTAAGGAATGTTCTCTTGATTTCTTTTTGTTCCTTGTTTTGTTAATTTGTAGGTGACATTTCTTACGTCGTTTTTATACTTCGGCAGCCGGTTCTGCGGTTGCGTACTTACCCTGGATCTCATCATTTATTAAAAAATACAAATGTTTTCCCACTGCTAGTGCAAACACGAAGACAGGAAAACTGACCAAATGAAAAATGAAATTTAATTATTCACTCCCACGACAATTCAACTGAAAATATTTCATCTAGCTTCCTGTATACAATTTTTTTTTTACTTTATCTTCGGTAAGAATTCGTTTTTTCTAAAGACCTACTTTTTTTTCCCCATTTCAAATTCCATGTGAAGTATGCACGTCCAAAAAGTAAATGTAAAGAGCAAAACGTCATCTCCTAGTCGCGATCATCACACTTCTTCCGTCAAAAGTCATTTGCCATGAATCGAGCTTAACGCCGAATTTTATGGTGTAAGATGCAAATTATACTCCAAAGAAAGCGTAACGCAAGCGCGAAAGCCAAACTGAGAATGACAGATCGGGAGAGGTCTACATCTGCGTCCTAGATTTCCCACGAGAGAGATGAACGGGGAGACGCAGAGTTAAGCCAACTCTGACGCCGTTTATCGTCGGGGGTGGAGAGTTTGACGACCCTTTTTGACAGCCTGTGGGCGAGAAGGGACGAGGCTGCGACAGTAAGGCACACAATGAGAACGAGAAGATGAAAAGCAAAGGCCGACGTTTCCTCGTCTACTTCGCCTTGCATAGATACTTTGTGAGATGACTTTGGGGAAGGAGATGAGAGCGAGCACCTGTGCAAGTGTCCTTCGACTTCCTTTTTCTCTTTTTTTTCTTCTGGCTGTCGTGCTTGTTCACGCTGCTTGCTCGATAAGTATGAATCATAAACTGACCCAAACTTATTCATTTGGTCCAGTTCGGACAGCATAAATGTGAAGTCCTTTACTGAGAACCTTTAATTCGGTTTCATGCAAGCGCCACGAAAAACGACCTCTGGATGTAACTAGTGTCTTGGTCACGTTGCCATTGGAGCCAATGCAGCTATAAGGACTGGCAATACAGATTTAAATGCTAAAATTGGGAATAGCATCTGCAGTGGGCTCCGGAATCAATAGAACCGTGCAGTCTCTTGAACGTTCTTTTACATCACTTCGATGAAGAGTGCGGGCAGCACGCGGAGCTATCCGATGCCAGTTATAAGTAAGCCGAAACAAGAGCCAAAGTCACTGTGAAAACCAGAACAATGGGGCGGCTATAGCCGAGATGCTTTTCTTTGTTGTCAACCGGTCTTTCCTCATGCACTTCCTATGCATGTGCATGGTTCCAAAAAAATGGCGGCTATGACGTCACTTGTATTTTCAGCAACAGCAGTAATGCGAAAAACATCGCCTTGGATATGGTTTTCTATTGTAGTGAGAGAGCCGTCGCCTGTGCGACATTGACATCACCGAATTTCCAATTCGAGTGCATAGTATTTCTAAAATAACTCATCTCCGTGTGTAATAAGCAGTCTTTCTCAGGGCCTAGCGCCGCCAAACGTTATGGAACTTAATATCTAGACTGGCTCGCTCGGTGCATTGAAGAAACTGAGGCAAGTTACATAGGCATTCCGAATCTGCCAACAAATACATAGTCCTAAGCAAGTTGTCCCACTTCACTATTACAGTGCTGCGTTTAGAGACACGGTGGGACTTCGTTTAACAACATGGCTGACAAGGGCTCACTCATCATTTTTGTCTGACGAACCATCAGCCTCGCTTCCTTGTGACGGCCGAGCTCTTCTCCAAGCCCAGAAAGTCCATTCTTCGACGTACGACGTCAAACACGTGCACCAATACCCCCGTATGTCTGCTTTCTTCCCTGCAACAATTTCCCGAGTGGACGAAGTTTGCCTTCGGAGGCTTCTGCTGGCCCTGACACCTGCTGTCACCTCGGCCTGGGAATCTGCAAGTGCCAACCCTGCAACCTCTTCTAAGTGCTCGGCACCTGCGTCTACGGCGCACATTCACTAACTTTTGGGGCTGTGCCCTGGTACTCGTGATATTAGGCACACTGCAAGAAGATCAAGCTAAAAGCCTAATAATCAAGAGGACTATACCTGCTAGGTAACAGACGAGCGCGCTAGCTCATTGCTGCAGTACCCTTGAATAAGGTACTGCATTTATTCAGGCCCTCCTTGCTTATTTTTTATTACGGATGCATCGCGACAAATGCCCCAATAAAAGAAAAATTCATTGGACTAATGCAAGAGAGTACCCCATTTCATGTGTAAAGGCACATTGTGGTGCCATGTCTAACTTTTTTATTGTATTTCGGAGTAATTTTCGCCCAATGTGTGAAAACAAACAAGTTGGCCCTAAACCTTTGCATCTAAAGAAATGTTCCAAACGTACTAATTCTTTTTTAATACAACGGAATCAACGCCTTTTCTGATTTGCTCTTTCGTTCCCAGTTTCACGCTTACTGTAAGTCGACATCTCTTTCTTTCCTTTTCTCCCCGTGACAATGTTACGAGAACCACGCTCTTCTGTACCCCCGCTACACCGCCACCCCAACCCCTGTAGCGTAATAATCGCCGCTTCCTTCGCCTTTCGAAAGCAACACTGTGCCACGTTTATGTGCGTGTAACTCTATTTTTCCGCCGTTCCCTCTGCTGTCTGTACTGTTCGCATTCGTTCACGTTGCTTATTGTCCTTTGCGAAACGCCACCCCATCTCGACGTCAAGGTCCCACCGAGTAAGAAATGGCCCTCCCCGCTAAGGGGATCAAGGATGATGGCTCGCTTCAAATATAAATGGTAATGTCACCGCCAAAAGCCGCTGAGCCCCCTTTTCGCCTATACGCTAGTGTGAACACGTAGCTTTTACTACGCTCTCCTGAGCGATTGTGACGTCATCTTCAAGCAATCCCTTGATCTCCCGCTAGTGTTACCAGCTGGGGAAGGAAAAGAAAGAGAAGCTGAGTCAGTGCACGACGTGAAAGCCAATCATCAACCGCTGCAACGTGAAGTCTTTCTCCTTCGTCGTTTTTTGTGTTTGTTATTTTCTGATTTCACATCGCCTGCCTTTTTTTTTTTTTTTTTTGTAAAGTAGTTCCTGTCCACTTTCTCACTTTTTTTTAGCATTGAAGTGCGCCATAATAATTTGTTCAAGACTCATACAACGCGTTGTTCTCGGCAAAAGATGACACTCCGCTTTTATGTTCTCTCTGAAGGCGTAGGTGTCCAAAAGTCGCAGCAATTATTGCTGTTTATGAAGGGACAATTCTCTAAATTTAAAAGGGTTCAGGAATCACAGTTGTAGCTCGCAAACACCACTGGTCTCCCTCTTCACGATGGATTGTAAACGCAGAGATCACATAACTAACAAGCAACCTTTGAAACATTATGAATTAAAGTAGTGCCATTAAAAAAAAAAAAAAACAGGTGCAATTGCAGTGACATATGGCAGTAGATGTCTCGTCTAATTGCAGGCTATATGCTTTTCAAGGTAACGATAACAGCCAAGTGAAAAAATGTCATCAAACCCACTTTACAACTTCATAGCTCATCAGTGCAAACATCGCAATTATAGTTTGCAGTCAGCTTCCTATTTATGTTACGAGAGCTTTAGAAAAGTGCATTTGAAAAATAACAGTTTCGTTTTAACGCTAAATTTGACAACCTCGAACGTCCTCTGAGGCACACTTTAGGCACTTATCGAGCTATTCAAATTGACTGCCAAAGTTTTCGATCATTGACGTCACGCCGGTGTATGCTCGACTCGTTCATCACAGCGTCACATCGGTAAACATTCGGCCCCTCTTCGACAAGGCAGTTTAACGTAGCACCGTCCGCCTTGCAAACGACTTTGGCTTGGGCCGCTTCCGTTCTCCAATGCTAAGCGGATCGAACGATCTCGCGGGCAACCTCTACCAAAACACTATGACGTGTCTCTCTTTGCTTATATATATATATATATATATATATATATATATATATATATATATATATATATATATATATAATTTTTGTGCATGTTAGTCTTTACAAGGCATTGTGGAAAACAGCCCTCTTCCACTACTGCGTTCAACGTTGAACCGCATTGAACGTTGTGCGATAGTGGTGGGTATTCTTGCTAACCTGATTTCTTTCTTTTTTTTTCTGTTTGCGTTGTTCCGCTCTTTACTGCCTTCATCGTTTTCTCGTTTTGGAACACACAGTAGTTATGTTATTTGACAAGATGTTGCTTTTTTCTGTTCTATATTCGCGTATATTTATAACCGGGTGTGTCCATGCGTGTGTATGTGTCCGTGTATGTGTAGGCTCAACGATGAAGTCTGCGAACAGATGCGGTCAATGTTAGGCAAAGGGATGTGGCCGGCTACATGACAAAACAAGTGCACAATTCAAGCTGTGCATGTGCTAGTCTAATTTCGGTTTTTATCCGATTATTCGCTCTTGCCTCTCCTGGAGGACCAGCCCGCCTTAATAGGCCGAGTGTGCGCGGCGGCTGTCTCCGTGAGGTATCTGGACGAGAAGAAGGAATTCCGGAGTGACCCTCACTGCTCCCAACGAAAAGCTCATTTAGAGCAACTATAAAGTCAATTATCTCTCTCTCCCTTGCCGACAGCTTCTGTGCTTGTGTAGCAAATCGTCCACTATCCACCTGGCCATGTACGGTGGCGGTGGGGGTTACTTTTGACCTCCTATGTCGCGCTGTGCTTCGAAAAGGAAGCGCGCGTTGCCGCCAATGCATCCATGAGAAACCGGACGCACGACTGCGCTGATCCTATTAATGCGTTAGCGATTTATTGCGTCCAAATTCTCAGGGTACTTCGTGCTCCTTCCGGGAGCCACTATCATTCTATGCATGTTTGTGTCGAACCGTTTTCCCGCCTACCTGGGTCACTGGATAGTCTGTCCTCGAATGGGTGGCTCATCGCGAGGCTTGTGCTTAGAAAACAGGGTTTGAAACCAACCGTCGAATCAAGTTGGGTGACCGAGTAGGTGGCGACGTGTAAGTACATGCGGCTCTTGAACGAACCACTCTGACGCCGCCTTGGAGCACAGGTCAGTGCTGGTCTTAAATGAACCTCTTTGATTCCAGCTGGGTATGTGCCGCACTGGGTGAGTGCCGCTCAACAATCACGAACAATTCACTCAGATGACAAGCGTTTAACAGAAGAGAAGATCTTGGGACCGCGCCTCGTGCGTCTGCGACGTGCAAAGTCATAAACGCGCTGCTGCGCTTCCTGAGCCGCACCAGCCTGAGTGGCCGCTTGAGATGAACTGAACGATGAGGGCTCCATTGGGTATATGCCCGTGCATACTGGGAACATATCTGCTCTTTCTCGTTTTTTGGTCCCCTTTCTCAAGTGCAAGGTAGCCAAGCAGGCTGAGCCTGGTTAACCTCCCTGTCTTTTTCTTATAATTTCTCTCTCTCTTTCTTTCTTTCTCTCTCTCTCTCTCTTTCTTTCTTTCTTTCTTTCTTTCTTTCTTTCTTCGTGCATTTCACCCGTGGCTGCTATGGAATGAGGAGAGGGAAAGGCAGGGGTTATTCATATTAGCGGGCTACCCTATGCTGCGGAAAGAAAATAAAAAGTACTCGAGGAAGAGGAGAGATAAAAGAGTTGTAGCGCGCTGTATTTTTTTTTTTTCTTCTTTGTATGGGGGCAATTGAAGCGCTAATAGATCTAACTATACCACAGTGTGTTCCTGGCTTTCTATGTTCCTCAGTGCGTGAAAACGTTTTGTGATTAAGGTTCCCAAGCAGAGTATATTCACAATAACATGGCTATATTTACAATAATAATGTCTCCATAGATATGCAGCATCACGCCATCAAATAATGCACAAGGGTGGTGAATCGGGTGAGTTGAAACTTGTCCATGGTAGTAGGGCACTTAAAACGAGGACACAGAAAAGAAATCGACCGGACACGCACTCTCCCGTCCATTTCATCAAGCATACTGATGCAGACGCAGGCGCCCCCTAATCGTATATTTTTTATTCTCCTCTTTTAACTTAAGTTCTCTATACAATACTACAATCAAGATACTTCCGAAAAGGTGAGCTTCAGAATTTTATCACGTGGCCTCGAATGTTCGAAACTGCGTGCCTTTACTTCGGATGTAATGCTTCAACAGCTTTATAATCCTCCATAGCCACAAATAGATTCACCACGCAATCTAGTTGTCCTCTCTTCACAGGGGGCCTGCGTATGTTGCGTTTTATAGGTAATCATGAATTATCTATTGCCCTTGCCACCTGAAGTAGCAACCAAGGCATACAGTGGGACAAGCATGTCCAGCATCCCTTAAAAATTATCTGTCTCACACATACACTACTAATTTCACTAGTCCATGCTTATAAGAGTTCAGATGCAAAAAAATGAGGGCAGCTTGCACCAGTGGTGCAAGGCTGAAGAAACAGCGTAGCTGGGGGTCGACCAAGGTTTGCCAACTTTTGCTAAGTTTTTGCTATGTATTACTATGCTATGCCAAGGTTTATTGCTATGTTATGCTCTTCGCGCAACACTTGCACAGTGACATTGCGCTTCTCAAAGTCTCGAACCGAGTTCAGAGTAGACAGGTTGACGTCGAACCACAGCTGATCGCAGACGCGGCAGCCGTCACCAAACTCGACGTTCAGGAACTCTCGCTGAAACCGGCCGTCCGCGCACCCCATGGACTTGCAGGTTTGACGCTGGAAGTTATGCATGACATGGTAGCCAGGATCACTTTCTCGGCGCTTGCCATCACTCAGACAAGAGCGTTCCCTGTATAGGGCGAGGTACTCGGTATCTTCCACTCTTCGCTGTCGCTTTGACGAATATTCACCACGAAAGAAGCACGCATATCCGACTCGCCCACTATCAACATACAACTGGAGGGACATACCATCGTTCCGTCTCAGAGCGTAAAGATATTAGGAATGGTTTTCCAGTCAGATCGCACCAACTCATTATTAATTAACAAGCTTAAGAACACAACAGTCCAAGTTACGCACATGATACGGCGAATAACAACCAAGACATGAGGCATGGGGGAGGCGGACACGCTTCGGCTTGTCCAAGCCTTCGTTGTGTCTCAAATAACTTACGCTATTCCATACGCACTACTCAACGCGGCAGAATTCCCCAAAATCAACACAATGATCGGAAAGGCATATAAGTAGGCGATGGGCCTGCCGATAAGTGCGTCCACAGAACGTCTACTATACGACTAGGAGTGCACAACACAGCCTATGAGCTGATTGAGGCACATTTATCCAGTCATCGAACAAGCTTGGTGGTTACGGAAGCGGGGAGGTCCATCCTCTTACGCCCGGGGCTCTCTGCCCCTCTCAGCCATCCGCCGCCTCAGACTGTTAGCTTGCCCCATGACATCTGGAGCAACACCACCGTACCTCCTCTACCTCGCAAGATACACCCAGTGCACCACGCACAGCGAAGGGAGGCTGCAGGGCTCGGGCCATATACACAAGCAATACGGGACTTTACCCTCTACAGCCTACACGGATGCGGGGTCTCACCCCAGACGCGCAGCCACAACAGCCACTGTAATCGTCAACAAAGAACATCGGAGCAGCATTTCGCTCACCCGAAACAATCCCCTCCAAGCCGAGGAAGCGGCCATAGCCCTCGCGCTCTCCCAAACAGAAGTTAAAGTCATAATGACCGACTCCCAACAGGCGTGCCGCAACTTCACTAGCGGCAGAATCCATGCCACTACGCTCGAGATCATCAATCAAAATTCCGCCAACGAGATCAGTCATGATCATCTGGGCGCCAGCTCATCACGGCATTCCTGGCAACGAGGTCGCCAACCACATGGCTCGAGATTTGACCCACCGAGCCGACGCCGAGGAATCTGAACCCGAGCGGATGCACCCTCTAATCTCGTACCGAGACATCACACAACACTACAAGCTAACCCCCAGAACATACGCACCCCCACACAAATCACTACCTAGGAGCAGGAGCGATTCCCCCACCCAAACAGAAATCACCTCATAGCCTCTACACAATTCTCTCCGCAATGCCGCTTCTGCGCAGAGCCCGTGTGCCTGAGGCACATAGTCGGGGGTTGCAGAAAGGCACCACTCAATCCTCCGAACTTTTACCACACCAACGAGCTTTGGGTGAGAGCCTTGGCCAGCTCCGACCTCGAGGATCAGCAACGGCTGATTGCGAGGGCCCAGGACGCGGCCCGAGCTCAAGGCATTCTGGAATGAGGACGCCTCTTCAAAGTTGCATTTACATAACAAAGATGTTTATTCTCTCTCTCTCTCTCCGGGTTTTATCGCAGCCGTTGCATTCGTTCACGAGCAGTGGTGCGACGGGCATCCGGGCGAGCATCATCTTCCTCGGGGGTTACGTACTTCTTCGGCCGACCCATGTTTTTAGGCGGCGCAAAATAATGTGCTTGGCGCAGAGACACTAGGCAATGTGCCGCCGTCGCGGCCTCACGGAGCTTTATACAGTGACGTCATGGCTTTTTTTGTTTCCGCCTACACGGCTGTGGAAGCTTGGCGATGTACGGGAAGCGGCGGTGCAGCGTGGCGCCGCCGGGCGCAGACATGCCAGGTGGTTGGCTAGGTGACGCATAGTGATGTCAGAGCTAGGCGTAGCGCGGCGCGGTTAGGAGAAGTGATGCGGAAGTCAGAGTGGTGACGTCACGACACCTGTGCGAAGCTCCGCTGTGCCAAGCGGTTGCCAGGCAACGCAGTGACGTCATAGCTCGGCGGAGTTTCTGCGAACGATTTGTAGCCGAACCTCGAGCTTAAACAGCTATGTTGTTAATAAAATGAGGGCGTATCATATTGTGCAGCATTTGAAAGAGTAAGCTAATCTTTTTTTAATATTTCTTTTTCTGCTTTATATGTTAGCAGACGTATGATGGCAGTGAAGTAGTGAGAAAGTTACCTAATTTATCTGCATAGTGCGTTCCACAGATGTGCACGCTGTCACCGTCAATATGTCTGTTTCCTGTTGTATTTTATTGCGATAGCAATTAAATGGACACTCCAAGCGGATTTCTGCCGTCGGCGTCGTCGTCGCGGTCACCGTGAGGTTCCGTTTAAAGTCCAAGGGGGATAAAATCGCCGCCGCGCGCCGCATGCTGTATGCGCGATTAAAAGTGCGCGAGGGGCGCGCGCTTTCACGGAGAGCGAACGCACGGCGGAGAGCAAACGTGACGTCTTCTGTTTGCTCTCCAGATGGGAGGGAGGGAGGGGAGGGGACGTTTATCTGGGCTACCAAATGCGTATCTTGCGACCGGGCGCAAGGGGAACTGGCGACTCTATCTCCCACGTGAAAGGAGGAAAGCGGGAAGGAACGCTAGCGGGGGAGGGAGGGGGGTGCGGCTTTTACTCTGCCAGCAACTGCGTACTTTGCGCCGCTTTGGGCTGTCGCGCACTCCGTATCTTGAAAGAGATATCCACACGGCTCTTTGTATGCGCCGTGCTTTCGCCGCTCAGTTTCCGCTGAAGCGATAGACCGCACGAACCTTCGCTCGCTGCTGCGGCCGTGCTTGCTAACGCCAGCGTTTTGGCAGCGGCTGTCTGCGGCCATCAAGTGTGATCTATTCATGTTTGCTTGGCGGCGTTGACACCAGGCTTGTTAATTCTGTTAGTAAGCTAATTTGTCCAAGTTTATGTAGCCGATAAAACTACTATCCTTACTCTGTATAACTCTCTACTAATTTGCAATCGCAATTGATGCTTCGCCTTTCGGGCGAAACTGCGACTTTTCTCATGTACTTGCCACGAAATCGTAATCAAAGTCAGATAGAAAAAGAGCAAATGATTCGACAGACATGAAAACTTACCATGATGATTTAACAACCGAGAATAGATAAATAGAAATCGCTGTGGTTAATAGAATCCTGCAGGCTTTATAAAACATATTTCTGAAGAGCTGGCAATACCAAAAAGAAAAAAAAAGGAATCCCTGTGACTATGATATGAGCAGAAAAACAACGGCAACAAAGGCATAACAAAATAAATGACGAAAGATATATAGAACATCACATAGCTCAAGCATAGCCTGTCATATTCTAGGCACATATTCAGAGAGCACAGCAAACCTTCTAAACAGGAACATAAATGCTCAGCGCGTTGTATGAGCGAAAGGTTGTATCGGTACACGAGAAAAGCAGGAACCTTGTACACGGAGCGGAGTAAAATCACATTGCTAAAGACAATGCATGAACGTCAGTCACAGTACGCTCAAACAAGAAAAGAAAGAACGGTAAAATGTGTGCAAGTCCACAGCAGCATACACGCAAACTGAACGCATACACGCGGTGCGCAGTCTGGCAGTGGTGAAGAAATCAGTGTCGCCGATGTCGGGCCCCGACCACGAGAACGCCGTGTCCCCCGAGTGTGGCGAGCGCCCGTCCCTTATCAGAAACGAGGCAAGCCGACTCGTCACACGGTGGTAAACGGGAGCGACGGCTTGTCCCCGACGTCGACAGCTTGCACGTCACGTCTCCATCGAAGAGCTCGGAAAAGCAGTGGCATGCAGGAAGAGACCCGGGCGCACACGGCGGGAGTGCCGCGTGTCAATCGACTGCTGCCCGGAATGACGCGAGGACAGTGCTGGGACAGAGAGAGATTGCACAGAGGAAAGGGGCGCCATTTCTGCTTCCCATACAGGGAGCACAGTGCTGGAAAGGCAGTTGCAGTGGCGAGCGCCACAAGGAAGCACCTCGAGGGGCAGCTTTCCTTAAAGACAACACCGTCCGACCCACACGTGCACGCAGCAGCTTCGTGCATTGAGTCAAAACGATGTAAAGAATAATGGAATGAATAAAGGTACAGAGCTTACCGTGGTCTTTCACGGTGGGCTAAGCTCACTTTCTGAAACTGGCGTGTATGTGAGACCCTACGCAAGTGTCGTGGCACATAGTATTTCAAATCAATTCAGTTCACTTTCCAACATATACATGTATGTTGTTGGCTTCCTTGGCAAGAAAGCTGTGTCAAATGGCTTGACATGGCAGCCGACAGCACCACTATTTTCTACGTGGTTAGAGACGTAAGGCAAGAATTTAGGAGTTCAAGGTTGACCCCGAGTTCTAGCTACGGCGTCTTTCATAGACTACGCGTTGCTTTAGTGTGTCAAATGCCATTAGTCAATATGTCAATCAATCAATCAATCAACCCAGCTACCCCTCGCCTTCTCGAATGCACTTCATCGAGCGCCTGACAACATTTCGCAGCCCTATTACATACGCAGTGCCATGAACGTGCACTCACTAAGCAAAGTGGCAACAGTTTCTGGGAGCAAACGGGAGGAGTTGACAACTCGACGAGCAGCGCATTTTTTAAAATTTATTTATTTATTTATTTATTTATTTATTTATTTATTTATTTATTTATTTATTTATTTATTTATTTATTTATTTATTTATTTATTTATTTATTTATTTATTTATTCTGCTAGCCCATCTCGGGCCTTTACAGGCTGGGCCGCTACGTGCTGACGCGCGTTCTGAGCGACCGTAATAAAGTTTTATCATACCATACCATATGCAGGTGTACCACTTTGTACGTACAACAACATATGTACGTACAACTTTTCAATGCATGGCAGAAACAACGCTACATTTCACAAGAATAAAATATGGAGCGCAATAATTTTGTAACGCGGGCACTGATCACGCACGAGCTGTGAAGTCGTCATACATGCGCACAAAATGTTACACTACTTATTAAGTAGGTTTCCAAGTGTGCATAGGAACACAAAGAAGTCATCGAAATGCAGAGAGAACACGAACCAGAGAGCCAGTGCACACGCGCCGAGACTCGTACAGCAGAATTAACTCGGGGCTATTTACGAACCGAAAACTAAGTCAGCAAGCATTATTCAAGCCGACCAAGGGAGTCCTACAGCGCATGAAAATGAATTCCACTCCTCTATTGTCCCTGGAAAGAATGGATACTTAAACGCAATTATTCTTAGTACCATACGTGTAAATTGTTCGTGATGCCTACCTCGTAATGTATTAAGCGACCTTCACTCTAAGTAGATGCTTGCACTTAAATTGAAAGAATCATTAGTCAGCAAATGAGGGAAGTTTAACCTTTCTAGTTTTCTCCCATCTGGAAGTAGAGGCAAGTTTAGTTTGACGAAGACGTCGCTTACGGAGTCCGAAAATCTGTCTCGATAAAATAAACCTTTTCTAACTTATCCCTCTAAGAATTGTTGTGCGGCTCTCAGACGACGCATGCGTATTCCAATATTGGCAGGACAAGGATCGCCAGACGCTCGAACTGGCCCCGTCATCTCTTCGTCAAGGGCCAAGGAAACCCGACCAAGAGCAGCGTTTACTTGGCTGCGCTCAATGTGGTCTCGAGTGGCGTGCAGCCTATAGCGATGAAAGGACAGCTCGCTTTTGCAATTTTCGACCGACCCGCTTTGTCCGATACCTGTGAGTACCATGTAAACTCAGTTTGCTCTGTCGCACCGCAATTTCGCGTGTATTCGTGGGCTTCTTTCACGCTCGGAAAAACACTTCTATGTAGCACGTATTGAGCAACAGAAAGCTGTATCAGGAGTTTTTCATGTTGCTCTTCAATTTTGTCATGGACACTTTTCATCTAATTATAATTATTGAGAAGCTGAATAAATAATTAGGACTAATTATCTTATTAAGCGGAATGCAAGAAATAATCTGAGTATCTCCAAGCGACGGCAAACAACATTACCTTGATTCGGTCCAGCTGCGTGGCATTTGTATATTGTTAAATCTTGGTTCATGATCCGGCCGCTTGACGAACTGTTTGCACACGCGCGTTCAGAGCCAAAGCAATGTCTGCTACTGTGCCGGCGCGCGCGAAACCTCGTTTCATACTGGCGTCGTAAAATGTGCTTACATTCAGGTGCAGCGTGCTCGAAACGGAGTCTTTCGCATCACCGTACGTAAGGCGCTGGTTGTCATCGCCCGTCGCAGAACACACTCCTCAAAAGAGTAAAGAAGTGCTCGCAGAATACCTGCTTTTATGCGTGTCCGTGCGTTTATGAGGCACACGTCGAAAGTCACAGGAGCTGAGGCAAATAATACAGCATCAACCTTTCGTACAGTGTTTTCGTTGCTCTTTTTTTTTTTTTTTTTTTGCACGTCCGGTCTATCTCGCTGTCTTCCTTGACTTAATACACTCTACCTGCTCGACCAATCCACGATTTTTAAAATCACAAACTGTAAACGCGCATTACTTTGCTGCTATAGCAATGCAACTACCCCGTCCTAATGAACGGACGGCTAAGCTGTGTTAGGCTACACAACCACCTAGCGTGAAAATAGAAGCAGACGTTAAAACGCACTACGGCGTCACTGACTAGGCTCAGAAAAAATCTCCGTCGAATGCATCGCTTTTTCCCACTCAACACATAGCGCTACTGTTTGAAAAGTCGGGCTGAGCAGTTCTAATATTTTTGACGCGTTCATTAGGTAAATTAAGACGAGTAACACATAGGTACACCCGTCATACATACGGCGAGCTGACATACCCCCTTAAGCAATGGCTCATACCCCCGCAAATGCGGCCTCCCCATGACAATGACAGAAGCGAAATTCTGTGCTGGAGTGATGAGTGATAGCGCAGCCAGCTGTGGAAGAATACGACGACAACGAACGCACGGTTGCGAATGCGTGAGCAGTGGCACGAGCGCGTTCGCGTGGTTGCACCGAGGTGCGCCAACCCTTGGTCGCCTTATTAGGCGCACACTACGTCACGCACTACGTCATACATCTACAGACACATTCTTTTAAGCACAGGTGGCCGTTAAACCGAGCTCCGACGCGAACGGCGATATACGTTTGCTTTTGTTGTTGGCTCTTTCACTCTGACTTTCTTAGGGGAGAGTTGTTCCGCGCGGACGCCATAAAATCCCGGATCCTAGCCATAGACAGCTTCGCTGCAAGAATCTCAGACTGCTTGTTTCAAGCAATTCATCAGAGGAAGCTCGGGGGCTCCTATCTAAACGCATGGGAAAGGAGAAATCGTTTTTCTCGGCAACCACCACTGCACCAAGTTTGATGATATTTGTTGCATTTACTACAAAAAAGGTAAAATCTAGCGTCCTTTGGTAGCGAACTTTTTATCTAGGTGGTCAATTTTTTAACAAAATTGTTGAGAATTGCAAATTATCAGTAAACAAAACTACCAAGTTTATAACTATGTAACTCAACAATGAAAAATAAGATCCTAATTATGTAAATTGCATCTGATAGTACATCTAAAACGGACAAAAGTAATGTATTACACATGACTCTCGAATATACCACTAATATGTGAGTAAGACTTTTGCAAAGCCTATGTACACAATGTAACAAATTCACGTAAGGTATAAATTGACATCTTCAATTTATCCGCTTCAGATGCTCTAACGGTTGTAAGGTATGAATTGATATATCAAATTTAACCGCTTCGGATGCTCTAACGGTTGTAGTACATCATAGCAGCCACAATCGCCATAGCACGTGACCACCCTATATCAACGTACATTGCAGTCGGCGCACTAAGAGTACATATTCGACATGTCGCAAGGACACCCTTTCACCACCTTGCTTGCCTGCCAACTAGGCCGTATACGAGTTTTAGCCGTCCCCTGACTACTCACGGAGCATCGCTACCATTGAATTACGTCCCAGCAGCATGGAATTCGTTGCCACTGTGGTCTCTGCATTCACCTAGAATATGCCTTACCATTCCAAGTGTCAAGAAGAAGGCACAAATGCCGTCAGCAGCATTGAAGCAGGCAGCATTATTGCTACTACGCGAGGTCCACAGTGACCGCTTACATGTTTACACCGATGGGTCGGTCATGCACTCCACTTCAGCAGCTGGAGTATTTGTCCCAGCAAAATATACAGTGATAAAATTGCGGACATCGCACTTGACAACGATGACGGCTGTCGAACTTGCAGCTCTGCGTGCAGCAGTTCAATTGATCGATCAGGAAACGCCCCATAAATGGTCCATCTTCTGCGATTCCAAGGCCGCCCTCCAGAGTTTGCTCTCTGCATTACGCCGTGGACCCCACAAGCGACTTTTCGCGGACACACGAGAAATTCACCATCGAGTAGTTGACAAAGGACATTACATCGTATTTTAATGGTTGCCAAGTCATTGTGGTATCCCTGGAAACGAGCAAGCAGACGCAGCCGCTGGATCTTCACATAACAGTGCCGATTGCGTCGCTATCCATATGTCCAGAACAGACGCAGCGGGAAAGCTCCGTGCGCTTGCTCGCGAGCTTACGTCTGCCCCATGGAATTTGACATACTTTAAATACCAGCGCATTTATTCCCTGGATCCTGATCTGAAGCTCCGCCTTCCACATGGCTTACCACGACGGGAGGTAACTCTCATTTGTCGCCTATGGCTTGGAGTAGCTTTTACCAACTCCTACCTTATCGGAATGGTCGCAAGTCAAGATTGTGAAGTTTGCGGGTGCAAAGAAACGATAGCGCCCCTTCTGTGTGATTGTCGTCGTTTCAGTCCACAAATAGAAGCCCTCCGAACCACGCTCGACAAGTTGGACAGCCGTCCCCTTACGGAAGCCAGAATTCTTGGTCCCTGGTACCAGTCGACGTCGGCACGAATTGCTTTAAAAGCGCTAGCGCGCTTTTTAAAAGAAACAGGACTCATTGAAAAATTATAGAATGGGCGAACTAGTGCGTTTTTTCTTTTCATTATTTTCTTTATCTTCTCTTGTTTTGTAGTAGTGAAATAAAACGAACACTCGCCAATTGAAATACATGTAATGGAAACTAAAATAAAACGACGCTTCGAGTCCCGTATGGGACCCTAGAACACAATGAAAGCAAACGCGGTGGCTCTTGCTTAAATATGGGATAGATGGCGTAGTGCGCGTGTGTAGATTTCTGGCAGATTCCCACGTGTCCTGTTTATCGCATGTTGCGTCATCTGAATGTGCAGCGACTTAAGCATTAGTCTTGCAGGCAGTTTCTTCTATGTGGTAATTATGGATGCCAATGCCCAGTATATGCAGTACCTGTGTTCTCGTGGTGTTCTGATAAAGCATTTGAAGATGAGTTGCCCTTGGCGACATCGTACTGATGCTGTTTTATGCGTTTTTTGAAGTTACCGGTCTCGCCCACATAGGTTGCGTCACAATCTCTGCACGGTATTTTATACACAACACCGGGGTACCTCGATCGTTCCAAGGGGTCTTTTACGCGCATCGTTTGACGACGTAACTTGCTTGACCGGGACATGCGCAACCCCCGAACGTCGTACTCATTGAAAACTCTTGCCAAAGCCTCGCTTACCCCGCGCGCATACGGAATGGCTGCGCGTTTGCACTTCTTGGTAACCGCTTGGCGGTTAGGCGCTGAGGCACGACGTTCCTGCTCTCTGAGCACTTCAGGCGGGTATCCGTTATTCGACAAGTCCCTTCCGTACCGTGTCCAGTTCTGCTCTGCGTCTTGTAGGGCTCGAACAGAGAGGGAAGGCGCGATCGAACAGGGATGACACGACCGAGCGGCCCTTTGGGTGTACGGAAAGGAAATTCAGGTATTTTCCCGTGTGCGTGGGCTTTCGATATACCGTTATGGCGAAACCTTTATCCATGCGTTCCACGAGAACATCAAGGAAAGCTATGCGGCTGCTCTCTTCGTATTCCACCGTCAACTGGATACTGGGCTTGAATGAGTTGAGGTGGCCCAGGAACTTTTGGACGTTCCCTTGTTTTCTTCTCTTTTCTGCCCTTACCCCATCCCCCTGTGCAGAGTAGTCAACCGGACACTTAACCTGGTTAGCCTCTCTGCCCTTCACCTCTTATTTTCCTTCCTTCCTTCCTTCCTTCCTTCCTTCCTTCCTTCCTCTTCCTTTCCTTCCTTCCTTCTTCTTCCTTCTTCTTTCCTTCCTTCCTTCCTTCCTTCCTTTCTTCTTTCTTCCTTCTTTCTTTCTTCTTTCCTTCTTTCTTTCCTTCTTTCTTTCTTCTTCCTTTCTTCTTTCTTCTTCTTTTCTTTCTTCCTTTCTTCCTTTCTTTCTTCCTTTCTTCCTTTCTTTCTTCCTTTCTTCCTTCCTTCCTTCCTTCCTTTAGTTTACAGAAACTGCGATATCTGTTCTCGGTGTAGAGTCACAAATTTGTAAACTTCATGCTTCTATCTATTTTTTATAATTACCAATTTTTGAAAACTTATTTTAAAGTATTCAGGCCTTTAAGCGAAATTCTGCTTTATCAGTCACTAGAAAATAGCTTTGTCTCTCAAATGCAACAAATATTTCATTAAAATCGGCCCGGTGGTTATCTCAGAAAAGCGTTTCTGCGTTTTACATGTATCTGAATAGGTGGCATCGGAATTGGGCCCGAGCTAAAGCTTCCTAGCCATAACGAAGGTTGACATGGAAGACGGGCCGTCGTGCTCACTGATTTTAGTAGAGATCGGTGTTCGTGCAGCGCGATGCAAGCAAAGCTACGGTGCCAGTATCAAGCGAGGCTTTACGCACGCCGCACCATAGCAGACGACACGCCGTAGCCTCTGGATCTCAACGCGCCTGCGCAAGTAGTTCTTCTGGCGGCCGCATGTGGCGCACCGCTGAGTGCGGTAGCATGCTCCCGTGTAAGGCCGATACGACGCCCATCGTCGCAAGCCGCAACCGCACACGTGCGGCCATGCGAAAAATCGCACATTTCAAACACTTGTGCACTAATTTCGGTTTACACGGTGTACACAGTGTAAATCGTACACAGTCTAAACCGAAATTTGTGCGCAAGTGTGCGATATGTCAATTTTTTTTTTCGCATGACCGCACGCGTGCGGTGCGGCTTGCGGCGATGAGCGTTTCGAGCGTAAACAGTCCCTAAAATAGAGAGAGAGAGAGAGAAAGACGTGTATTAAATCATAAAAAAATAGAAAATTGTACGTGTATGAAAAGGCAACCCCAATGGTTTTTCCGGTGACATGCCTAGATTAAGTTAATGGGGGATGACCCTGTACAGTATGCTCGTTGCATAGTATATGTTGCATGTACACGACAATCAGAGTTATGTATAGAGCACTGCACGGGCTCGGGCTTAGCCGAAAGCCCGGGCCCAGCCCGGCCAGTGGGCCGGTTCAGGCCGGGTAGAGCAGTTTTTTCACGGGCTTGGGCCGGGCTCGGGCACGGCATGTTCTTTTTGACCTGAGCCCTTGCCGGGCTTGGGTATTTTGACGCGGACCCGGGCCGAGCTCGGACTTTCTGGTGGTGTGCATGTAACGTGCAGCGAGTTATCCTCGCGCGTCTCGACTCTGAAAAACCTGTTGCCCCGGCGCAGCTGGAAGCTATCAGTGCTACTCCTGCGTACTTCCCTTTTCTTCTTCCGTCGTATTTTGCGCTGTTTGCACAGAATGTAAAAGTCCAGAAAGACCAAAGTCGCCTCAACCCAAAGGATGGCATTGTGTTCCTTACCTAGATCAATGTAATTAATGCTTTCAACGTGGTGTAAACGCGTTCGCGGCTTGCTGATTCTTCAAATGAGAATTGGTAAAACGATGACTGGTAAGATAATTCGTCACGCGGCTGAAATAAGGCACTGCGTTCATCCATGATTGCACGCATGTTCTCAACCGGCCGCCTAGCAGCAGCGCATTACTCTGCACCACGGAGGAACGGGAAGCTTTCTTTCTCCACTTACTCCATCCATGCGCTGCGCTCACGACCGGTCGTGGCTGCGCTTCGGCTAGGGTATACTAGAATACGGTTGAGTGGGTCCCGAGCGACTGGGGCGGCGCATGCTTGCAGTGAGGAGCCCGACGTGGAAAAATACTGTGGCGGGGTGGCGATAGAAGCGGATTGGGCCGCATCAAAGTCGCACCGTTGGAAAGTGCTGGCGATACTGCTCGGCAGGGTCATTCGTACTACTTCGCGCGCTGGTATTCACGTTCAGACCGCTCAAATGGTGTTCATAATTGCATATGACATGTATTTATGCCTTAAGAATAAATTTCTTTCAGTCTCTTCTTTATTTAATTTTTTTAATGCCACTCGGTGGTCTTTTTCGGTCTCGGGCCGGGCTCGGGCCGGTTTCGAGCCGGGCTCGGGCCGGGCGGGTGACGAAGATTATTTCCGTGCCCGGGCCGGGCCCGGGTCTCGCCATAAAACTTTTGGGCGGGCTCGGGCGGGCAGTCCGACGTAAAATCGGGCCTGGGCCGGACCCAGGCTGAAAAAATCGGCCCGTGCAGTGCTCTAGTTATATATGTCAGTGTTTATGAGAGCGAATGTGCAAAAAACAACCTCTTCTTGAGACAAGGAGTAGCCAGTGCCGCGTGCGCCAACATCTCCTTTTCAACCCGTCTGTTGCCAAGTAAAAATGTCATAAAACATCACGACAGTACAAAATGAGCGCACACTTACGATCGAACGCACGCACCTTGGGCCTCGCGAGAACCGTACGTACGTCGTCGGACGCTGTCGTTCTCTGTCCTGGCAATATACAGCTGCAAAACCAATCCGTTTCTTTCAGCCCGCGGCCAAAGAAAAGACGTCGACAGACAGCCAAAAAGCGACGAAAGCAAATAATGTCTGCTACGTGAAAAGCGCGCCCGTTGACCGCGACGGGTAAGAAGGAAGCGAGAGACGCAAGGTGACAACGCGCACCGTACGTCTTTATTTGGAAGACGCCGACACAGCGGCCCATGGCGGACGTAAAGAGGCCAATTGGATGCCTCTGCGCACGACAGAAAAAGTGACTAAAACAAAAGGAAGCGAGGAACAACGTTATAACAACAGCGTGCTCGTAAGAAACGAATAGCGGAAAGAAAATTTTGAAGCACACTCGGCTGGTCATGAATCATTGTTAGGAGGAACGCCGTATAACGACAGAGCAAAATCCGTTCTTATACGGTCCGGCTCATTTTGGTCTTTTACCAAGCCGTGTACCGTGCTGCCTAGTGGTCACCGCTGTTTGGGCTGTGGGTGGCCGCGCTTCTCATTGGCCGAAAGCGCTTTGAGCGGAGCGTCGCACTTGGCATGGCGGCTTTTTCGCGCGATCTACGTGCCTCTTCTGCTTGATGAGCGAGCCGTGGCGAAGATGGCCGGGCGTTTTACGATCTCGTTATACTCTAAATAAAAACGACGGTCTTAAAGGTACCGCCTTTTCTTACGTATAGTGCATAGACGTGAACACATCATCGCATTTCTGCGTGTTTATTCCGCGGACTTGACATTTCCGAAGATTGCGACCCGGGCAGAGGGTGTTGCGCTCGCCCTGATGGTGTTGTACTTGCCCTTTCTTTCCATTTTTATCCACCGCTTTCCTTCCCTTTGCCTCGTGCATGCTGGCATACCGGATATTCCCATCTGATTAACGTCCCACTTGCTTACAGCTTAATTTCCAGTCATACAATAGAAAACGGCGATAATATAGAGAGCAGTAACATTGTTTGCTGGGCGAATAGGTTTTTTACATATGCGTATATAGGGTGCTAAGGATATGTTGTCGCCTGTAATTGGCACCGACTAATTGGCACCGACTTTTGATATCACATAGTGATATCAAAAAAGATTTAAACGCATTAAAACTAAAAGTCAACACCACACCACAATAAGACAAATTCCAGACACATAAGTACACAAATGCCACACTAAAACTGAAAGTCAACTCAGCATAACAGCAACACAAAGTCCAGTCAGATAAGTGCACTAACGTCGACACAAAGTCCGGTCACATAACTACACTAAAATCAGGGCACATAAGAAATCACGGATTAGATTCAAACAAAGGTACATGAATCCAGGCATTGAATGGGACGAAGTAGGGAAAAATTAATCACATAGAGTGAGCTTATAACAGATGAACACTCTACTCCATAGTTGCAAAGAACATTGCTCACTTCTAGAAATCTTGAGGACCAGTAGCGCTCGTCTTTGTAATGAATATGTTGGCCAAGGGTCTAATAACTTCCTGAGATTGAAGGGCCTGCTGGTCCAATGCCAATAGGTCACGTGCTAAACGCTGTCTCTGTGTGTCCTGTCGCGGAAATTATAACAGAAGATGCTGTACATCCTCATCCGCGTGGCCACAAGTACATTCCGAACTATCAGCTCTCGAAATTTTTTGTACAAAATGTTTTGTGTACGTGGTACCGAGCCGCAGACGGTGAATGAGCATTTCTATGTCTCTGGTTGTATCCAATGTCGACGGGATTTTAAATTGAAGCGAAGGATTCTTCAGAAACAAATCTAAAGATTTCGAGTTCTCATCAAACCGTGTCGCTTTGCAACCACGGACTGAGATCTGTCTTAGTATGTGCCGCGATTCGCCTCATGTTAGAGGGACCCAGATGCGACGTTGTTAACATGAGCTTGTCCAGCTGCCTCGTCTGCTGCAACATTTCCAGGGATATTGCGATGGCTAGGTACCCACTGGAACATTATTTTGCGATTCTCTTCACTTGCTTCTGTGACTTCCTTGGGTGTCTGGTAAGCTAACGTCATGTTCTGTGAATTGCTGGTGTTACCATGAAGTGACGACAAAGCTACCTGCGAGTCACAAAGGATGACCTATTGTTTCCCTTTCTGCATTGAACTTAAGTATCGTAAAAAATACAATATTGCAAGAAGCTCTGCTGTAATTGATAATGTCACGTGAGACAGTTTAAGTGTCTGTATTCGATTATATTCTGGAATGACAAAGGCGGCTGCGCAAGAACTATCTGTGTAGGCTTGAAAATAACCAGGATATCTAAAGTATATCTGGTATAACGCTAGTTGTTGTGCTGCTAGTGGGTTCATATTTGTGAGTGAAAGGCAGGATAACACGCAGATGACGTCACCTCCAGCCACATTGTTGTTCAAAAAACGGAGTTTACTTATGAAGAGTAGCCGCATTGCTGCAATCGCAGATCATTCAGCTTCCATGTCCCACTTTTTCTTAGAGATAGCAAAACGGAGAAGGTTCACGTATCAGGCACTTGCATCAATAATTCTAATTCACCTCTAGGGTCAACATGAGCAATTTATCACATCCTCTCGCGACAACAATGCACGCGTCAAAGTTAGGTGCGCTTTTGCTCTCATGGCAATACGTGGCCACGGATCTTCATTTTGCATTCAGAACTTCGTTATAGTACTGCCATATTCTTTCACTTTAAGCAACGATATGTTGAAGTTACTCAAGTTTTTTCTATTTTATTATCTTCCATTCCGCATTAAATACGGCGTTGCGGACAACAGACCACACAAAATATAAGCATGCATTAATTTAAAGCATCGCTCTGCGTCCGTTGTGCTACTGCGATGAGAAAGTTTGCAAAACAGGGATATAAAATATGGATCAATTAAGCAAAGGAAGACATGGTGAATTTAAAGTAAACGACCTAGCAGTTTTACAATACCACCGCGCCTCAATGTGTGTGTAGCAGAAGAGTCTAGAAAATATTGTGATTACTGTAGCTTCTTAGCGCGATGTAACATACCAGGTTCCTCTGTTGTTTATCAAAATTTCGTAGACATCATTACCAGCAGTCAGAACTTTTAACAGCGCAGCTGTTTAAGCATTTGGTTAGGCCATGGAGCATTAGCAGGACACTGCGCCTGGCGATACCATCACCGCGCGTTGCCTACCAACGCTTGCACCAGCTGTGCAAGGTGTTGCTAGGCAAAGCACGTGACAACATCGCTGACGTCAACGCACGTGACGTCATCAGCCCATCTTGCTCGACGAGACGCGAATGCGGTCCATTCTGGGTGACGAGGCCAGGCGCGAAATGCAGCATGTCGCATCTCGACGCCGGCGGCAGCCGGGGCACGCCGACGAACGCTGGATGGGCGTCTTGCGCTGGAGTTTCATAGGGTGCTTCGATGCATAGCGCCGCTTTCAGGGTGGGGACACCCACGCTTTTCGGCGCCATCTTGGTTCTTTCCAATACAGAGGCGCTGGGCGTGTGGCGGCTGCAGATTAACCATTGGACAGAAAGAAAGGGCGGCGGGCGTGCTAAGAGCGATACCGACGCGATTTAAATGCATAATTTCTGCTTTACCATCTGATTAACAGTTTGCTTACATAGAGTGCTCGTTTCAAAAGAGGTTGTCTGACACTTTCGCGTGTATCGCAACCTGAAGGTAGCACGATTTGTTTGCGAGCTTACCCCCTTTTGTAGCGTTAGCTACACTGGCCTAGCCAAGCCCGTTTCGCGCGGCACATCAAGAGCCGTGCTGCGCATGCGCAAGGATCAGTGATGTCACACGGCTTGCGCACCGGAGCCACCGGAGCCGGCACCTCTCGCGCACTCCGCCGCCGCCGCGCGCGACTCACCGCCGCCGGTCTGCGCATTCCAGAGGAGTGACGTCGTA